>NC_142957.1:17936096-17976096 GCF_046866305.1 Octopus bimaculoides
AATACCAGCATGGAAAATGGACATTAAATGATGATGATGATGATGATGATGATGATGAACCTAGTCGATCATTAGGTCATTCCCACTCAAAATTTTAATTAAGCTAAATACACCTTGTGAGGTTAATTACTTGACGGATTTATTAGAGACTTGAAACTATTAGGTATTGTCTCGTTATTTATTCATTTTTCACCTGGGCTACTTGTTTATTACCTTTTCACTGACCAATCGTATATAACTCATATCTTATGACTCACTGATATATTTTTATTGCTCTTTTCAGACGTGTTTTATATATAAATTTTTTTCTTTATAGTTTCTTTTGTCAGAGCTGCTTCGAAATTCCCATGACCATCCCACTGAATCTTTATAAACATACCCTCTCGCCAACAGTCATTCTCCTCGAACTTACTCGACCCCATTGCCTTTGCAAACTGGAACAGGTTTGAACACGTTTTCATCTTTTATCATTTACTTGTGTCAGCCATTGGACTGTGGCCATGCTGGAGCACCGCCTTGAAGGGTTTTGCTAGAACAAATCGACCCCAGTAGTTATTTTTCTAAAACCTGGTTCTTATCCTACCTGTCCCTTTTTCCCAAATCTCAAAAAGTCATAGGGACATAAACAAACC
This sequence comes from Octopus bimaculoides, assembly GCF_046866305.1. Lineage (NCBI taxonomy): Eukaryota > Metazoa > Mollusca > Cephalopoda > Octopoda > Octopodidae > Octopus > Octopus bimaculoides. Next base: position 17,936,729 of record NC_142957.1, read on the forward strand.
AACACCAGTTGTCAAGCAATGATGGGGAAAAATACAAAGATGCACTCACACACATACACACACACACATGTGGCTCCATTTAATTGAACAATGCAATCATTACATCAATTTAAAGGCAGGGCTATCCTCAGTTGCATAAAATAAAATAGAATTTTTTAATCAGAAAGAGGGGAGAGTAAAACAAAGGAAAGAAAAGACAGAAAGATAATCCTTTCTACTATAGGCACAAGGCCTGGATTTTGCTGGGAGTGGGACGGTCAATCACATCGACCCCAGTGCGTAACTGGTACTTAATTTATCGACTCCGAAAGGCTGAAAGGCAAAGTTGACCTTGGCGGAATTTGAACACAGAAGGTAGCAACAGGTGAAATACCGTTAAGCATTTCGTCCAGCGGGCTAACGATTCTGCCACCTTGTTGCCTTAAAGACAGGTAGATATATATAAAACAGGTGCATACCTTTGCGAGAACGGTTCCTCCTCTGTCTGAATAGAGGGCTGCAATTAAATAAAAAAGGACAATGAGTTAGGAGGTGAATCTTGAGGCTTCCATTGGTTGATACTCAAAGGGAAAAAAAATCTGCTGGAAATAGCAGCTACATATATATTCTCCCCACTGCCCCGAATCACACTATGCAGTCTTATAAAGACAGTCACATATTGGATTATAAAGTCCAAGATAAATCATCTATGAAACACACAGACAAAAAAGAAATAGAGGCGGGCATGGGTGGACGGTCTTTGTTCATAGGTTTGCCCAGTCACGAGAAAGAACAATAGTAAATATCAATACGACCCACTGTAGTCACCAGGAAGAAACCTATGCATTCTCTCAACATGCTGGAAATAGCAACCAAATCTCCCTCAACTCTTCTATAAAAATAGGAACATGTTGCATAGGTGCAGGTGTGGTTGTGTAGTTAAGAAGTTTGCTTCCAAACCACATGGTCTCAGGTTCAGTTCCGCTGTGTGGTATCTTGAGCAGATGACAACCCCCCCCCCCCCCCCCACAACAATCAAAGTCTTGAGAGTGGATATGGTTGATAGAAACTGGGAAGGATTTCATCCAGCGTGCAAACGATTCTGCCAGCTTGCCCACGCGTGGTCAGGGGCCTGAATATTTTACAAGGCCACAAACCCCTTCACATAATAACACTAAAAAGCAATAAGGGTTAAAAAAAAAAAGGGTACTTACTTTGCTCCACTTAGTTTTGTCATCCTGGGAGAAGAGAAAGAAGGAGAAATATAAAGAAACATGTAGAGAAAGATGTGTGTGTGTGTGTGTGTGTGTGTGTGTGTGTAACATACATGCAAACACAACTCATGTCAACATGGAAAATGAACATTGAATGAGGGGTGTGATCTTTGAACGTTGGGCCTCACGGAGGCGATGACAAGTAACCGAGGCCTTTAGTGATATGCCGTGCTTGAGAAGATGTGTCAAGCCAAGTGGAACCGTAGTCATGGAAATGGTAACTGTGCTGGTGGCATGTAAAAAAAAAGCATCCATTACACTCTTGGAGTGGTTGGCATTAGGAAGGGCATCCAGCTGTAGAAAAACCATCCCAAATCAGGCTGGAACCTGGTGCAGCTCTTTAGTTTATAAGTTCCAGTCAAACCATCTCACCCATGCCAGCATGGAAAGCAGACACTAAATGATGATGATGATGATGATATATATCTATGCATATACAGATAGACAGACAGACAGACACGTAAACACACACACATACACAGGGTGACCAAAATCTGGATAAATGGAACTATCACTAATATTTTTGTTTTCTTTCTTCTGCAAACTGAACAGGAGTTTGTCTAAAGAAATTATAATATTCAGAATTTCTGGTGATCCTGTGTTTATATATGTTTATATAACATAGTCCACATAACATAGCAGTTCAGCAAGAGAGACTGACAGAAAAAGTACCAGATTTAAAAGAAGAAAAAAAAAAACAGAAGAAAAAAAATCAAGCAGAAGAGTTGACCTGTTCAGCTAAAACTCTTTGAAACAGTGCCGCAGCATGGCCACAGTCCAATGATGGAAACAAACAAACAAACAAACAAAAAAGAAAAGATAAAGCAATGATTTGGTCACTCACATCATGAAGCTCCCCGATGTAATATTTCTTCATCATCTCTTTGGCATCGGAAGAATGACTGACATTGTCAAAGGGTTCCGTGGCGTCACTCCCTGAACAAAGAAAAACAACAAACAGTCATGAAAATATGTGGAAATGGTGCCACCAAAAGCAAACTCTGGGATTTCAGAAGGATGCTGATTGTGCATGGGTTCCATGTTGACAAGAAATGTCTTTAGCTGCATTTGTTATAGAACTGAAGTAGAGAAAATATGGTTAAAAGGCAACAGTTTAACAGTATAATGAATAAGTGTGGCTGTGTGGTAAGAAGTTTGCTTCCCAACCACATGGTTCCGTGTTCAGTCCCACTGCATGGTGCCTTTGGCAAGTGTCTTCTACTATAACCTTGGGCTAACCAAATCTTGCAAGAGGATTTGGTAGACAGAAACTGGAAAAAGGTCTTGCGAAGACCTGTTGGGGCAAGTGAAATCGTAATTGAACCATACTCGATGACTGGCATCTGCGCCAGTGGAGCACTAACAGCACTGTCCGAGCGTGTTCGTTGCCAGAACAGCTGTCTGGCTTCCGTGCTAGTGGCCCATAAATAGCACCATTTGAGCGTGATCGTTACCAGCGTCGCCTTCCAGCAGCCATGTAGTTAGACTGAACCCACAATCTTCCTGGGAGAAGCAAAAGGACAACAGAATCACAGCGGCCATCTAAAACAAAATACAGAAAAAAAAAAAGGTTTCTTACCCCCGAGGTCCAGTAAAACCTCTTCTCCTCCCGGATGCTGGAAAAAAGAAACAAAAATACAAAATTAGGGTCAATTGATATCATACAACTATTTTTTGTAAATTTTAAAAAAATATTTTATGTCATATATTTTTTTTTGTGAACAACAGTGATGTTGATTAGGGGTTGGCGAGGGGCTAGTCTCTGAGTTAGTTACAAAGGGTTGTTTATGTAAACTCAAACAGAATAAACTCACCAATATATTTTTGTTCAACTGACTGACATTTTGGGGACCAATTCTGAAATCACTTTTATTAGATATAACACAAAAAAAAAGAATGCTCCCTCATTCTTTTACTTTATGAGACTATGGCCATTTACCCCCAAAATACATTTACGCCGATGTTAACCCCCTTAATTTGAAAGGAAGAAAATCATAGATTCATTGAATTTGAAAGGTTTATTGAATCTATTTTCATGGAAAATACAATTATAAATACAAAAAGTATAAAACAAATGTGATGAAATAAATTCATATCCTCATTATGAAACAAAAGGATCTTTCTAGAAAGTTTTTCATTTCAGGTTTTGGAGGAACGAGGTTTCGTTTTTGTTACAATTGAATTTTGATGCCAGAGCAATTTGGATACAGTCATCGGAGTCCAATCGATTACACTTTGTTTTTATGTTCATTAAAGTGTAAAAATCTTCGTTTGCAAAGGTAGGTTGTTTGCAAAAGCAACCTACCTTTTTTAACTTGCTTCCTCATGTCAGAAGACAAATTTGTCTTTGTAACAAGGAACATGGTTTTTTTAATGTAATTTTATTTATGCCTCACAAGTCCTCATCCATAAACGGGCTGCGTGGTAGTAGTGTCGTGGATGGGCTGTCATAGCACATGTTCCCTACTACTACTACTACTACTACTACATTTCGTTATGTTTTGCTATGTACGTGATTTGGTACATGGAAAAAACTGGTCCATGGTTCAAGGAAAGGTTGAGACAGATGTTATAGAAGACAACAAAGCAGAAAAACAGAGAAGAAAGATAAGAAGAAAACCTCGTCCTCCGTCCTCGTTGAGATTAGCAAAGTAGGTCATGATTCGGCTAATTTTGCTGTTGTATCAGTTTTAATTATTCTAACCTACTTTGTATGGTGAGTCATGTGTGGAGACCAAGGGGTTAAGGAAACCTGATATCAGATAAACAAATTCGACAATAGATATACTCCACACACACACACACACACATATCAGGGTGATATACATGCATATGTGCATGTAGGAACACAGACATGCACATACACACACACACACATATAGATGTAAGGAGTGGCTGTGTGGTAAGTAGCTTGCTTACCAACCACATGGTTCTGGGTTCAGTCCCACTGCGTGGCACCTTGGGCAAGTTTCTTCTACTATAGCCTTGGGCTGACCAAAGCCTTGTGAGTGGATTTGGTAGACGGAAACTGAAAGAAGCCCGTCGTATATATGTATATATATATATATATATATATATATATATATATATGTGTTTGTGTGTCTGTGTTTGTCCCCCCTCCCAACATCGCTTGACAACCGATGCTGGTGTGTTTACGTCCCCGTAATTTAGTGGTTCGGCAAAAAGAGATCCGATAGAATAAGTACTAGGCTTACAAAGAATAAGTCTTGGGGTCGATTTGCTCGACTAAAGGCGGTGCTCCAGCATGGCCACAGTCAAAGGACTTAAACAAGTAAAAGAGTAAAAAGTAGCAATCTAGATTTAGAGGGACAAAAATCCATCAAGTCAAACTGGGTGATTTTAGTTTTTATTCTTATTCTTGATGTTCTTAAACAAGTCTCTCACAGTAAAACTTTTATTCCATTATTGAAACCCAGTAATTTCCCCATTTCTATTATTAATGTTTCTAAGTATTTTTTTGTTTAGCTACTAGCCCAATTTCAGATCTCGCTGGATTTAACAATCTACAATTAGGTTTATGCTCTCTTAAAAATAATAAAAAAGCTTCTCTCTTAGCTAAGCATTCTAACCTATTATTGATATTACTATGCTCAGAGAGGAATTTAACCTCATAATTAATACTGTTGTGTCTCTCCTGCAATGTTCTACGCCAATAAAATACTATTGTTCCTGAAAGTTGTTTTTTTTTAAAAATCTTCCGCAGACTGTTTGAAGCTTATTAACTTCCTGCAGCTAGATCCTTGAATCTTACAATTACATCATCATCATCATCATCGTTTAACGTCCACTTTCCATGCTAGCATGGGTTGGACGATTTGACTGAGGACTGGTGAAACCAGATGGCTGCACCAGGCTCCAATCTGATCTGGCAGAGTTTCTACAGCTGGATGCCCTTCCTAATGCCAACCACTCCGAGAGTGTAGTGGGTGCTTTTTACATGCCACTGGCACGAAGGCCAGTCAGCTGGTACTGATCATTATTATATATATGTTGTTTCTCATTTTGTCCACGTTTTTTTTGTAACGTCCTGTACCTTTAGTCGAGAAAATCGACCCCAGGATTTATTCTTTGTAAGCCTAGTACCTATTCTATCGGTCTCTTTTGCCGAACTGCTAAGTTACGGGGACGTAAACACACCTGCATCGGTTGTCAAGCTATGGTGGGGGGACAAACACAGACACACAAACACACATACACATATATATGACAGGCTTCTTTCAGTTTCCGTCTACCAAATCCACTCACAAGGCTTTGATCGGCCTGAGGCTCTAGTAGAAGACACTTGCCCAAGGTGCCATGCAGTGGGATCGAACCCGGAACCATGTGGTTGGTAAGCGAGCTACTTACCACACAGCCACTCCTGCGCCTATCAATATTGCATATAAACTACTACTACTACTACTACTACCAGAAGGGACCGTCTATGTAGTCACTTGACCTACTAGAAATAATAGCTAAATGCTCCCCATCACCACAACGCTGACCTAGAAAAAATCTCCAAATCTAAAAATGACCTCTTCTTCACCACCTATTACTTTTCTCTCTCTCTCACAAGTCATCATCATCATCATCATCAACACAGTCTTAAGAAGGTTTACCTAGTGTTGTTGACCTTCAGACTGACTGATGAGAACAATCAATGCAGTTTATACACACATGCCGTTCCGCGCGCGTGCGTGTGTGTGTGTGTGTGTGTGTGTGTGTGTGATGGGTTGCACTCGTGGCTGTGTATGGACCAAGCTCTCGTTTCAGAGGGAGAAAGAGAGAAGAGAAGAGACAGTGATGGCAGGGTGGCAGTGAAAGGGTTGGCGAACGAGGAAAGTTCTGCCTAAGTGACCCAGTTTCACATATTCTTGCTTGTAAACACATACTGCTACTACTACTACTACTACTACTACTACTACTACTACTGCTGCTGCTGCTGCTGCTGTGGTTCTCTATATTATTAACACTATTCCCCCCCCCCACTATCACAATAACCAGTACCACCACCGCTGCCACCGCCACTACTACTTGCTGTACAAACAAACTTTCAGCCATAAACCACATAACAAATAGTAAAAATACTAAACTATAAAAAAAATAAAACACTATACATCACCGTAGTGGTAATGACGATGATGATGATGATGATGATAATGGCCATCATCATCATCATCATCAATAGCAAAGGTGAGACATGAAACCCTGCCCTGTGCTTTCCCCACCCACGTAGGAATGAGGGGTGGGGGTTGAATCCCAACTAAATAACCTTGGAAGATATTTGTGGGGGGTCCACACGAGAAAGAACACACACACACACACAATAAAATAAACAAACCCATTCACATGGACATTCTAGCAAGACCCTGATTTTTACCCCCTTCCCTCCAACCACCACCACCACTCCTTCCATCAGACAAACCAAACAGCAAACAAGGAAATCTCAAAAAAACACCAAGAACCACAGACCTGACAAAACCCTTCTAAACATCTAAGGATACTGGTTCTCAACAATTTTTTCGCCTTTGGAACCCCTCCCCCCACTTAGTTGCTATTTTATTCAGGTGGACCCCACCCCACCACCACCACCACCCCATAGCCATTTTTTTTTCTCTTTTATTGCCCACAAAGGGCCAAACATAGAGGGGACAAACAGGGACAGACAAAGGGATTAAGTCGATTACATCGACCCCAGTGCGTAACTGGTACTTAATTTATAGACCCCGAAAGGATGAAAGGCAAAGTCGACCTCGGCACCCCATAGCCATTTGATAGGCTTTCACTCTTTTGTTGGTTTCAGTCATTAGACTGCGGCCATGCTGGAGCACCACCTTCAGTCGAACAAATCGAACCCTGGACTTATTCCTTATGAGCCTAGTGGTGCATCTTGTGGTGCATCTTTGCTTCTTCCCCAGTTTGTTGATTGTTGCAATGATCTGAAACGAAGGAACAACCTGTTTCCGTGAAATTCTGTTTTTCCGCTGGGGAAAAACAGCAGCCGAAACAGTTGTCATGCTTCAGACAGCTTACAAGGCCACTGCCATAAGCAAAGCACAAGCTTACGAGGGGGTTTCATGCTTTAGGAATGGTCACTTGTCGCTTGGAGACCAAACTTGTTCAGGACAACTGTTGACCGCTTGAACGAATGAAAAACATCATGAAAATTCATGAACTGATCTTGGAGGATCATTGCTGAATAACGGATGAATTTGTTGATATGTTGGCATGTCATGGAGCTTATGCCAATGAATTTTGAGCAAGGAATTGCAAATGAAAAGAGTCACAGCAAAATTTGTGCCTCATTTACTGGCAGAAGATCAAAAGCAGTCATGACTGGATGGGTCACGAACTGAAAGAACGGTTGAAAGTTGATCTGAACCTTTTTGCCAAAGGTCATCACTGGTGCCACGAAAGCTGGTGCCACGGAATTTTCACATGTGGAAGAGGTGAAGAAAAAAAAGGACGGAGGTGTTAAAAGGCATCACTTTACAAGAGTTCCAGCATTGCTTCAAATGGAGAATTCTTTGAAGGGGATAAAAGTGTAAACATGTAAGACTAAATGAATAAAATAATAATGGAAAATTCCGGTTCCTTTTGGGTACCCCCTCCTGTATACATACATACATACATATATCATCATCATCATCATTTAACGTCCTCCTTCCATGCTAGCATGGGTTGGACTATTTGACTGAGGACTGGTGAACCAGAAGGCTGGACCAGGCTCCAATCTGATCTGGCAGAGTTTCTATGGCTGGATGCCCTTCCTAACGCCAACCACTCAGAGAGTGTAGTGGGTGCTTTTATGTGTCACCCGCACGAAGACCAGTCAGGCAGTATGCATATATCTATATCTCTATCTATCTATATAATAATAATAGGCTGTTGTTCGATAGTTAAGATTTTAATTAAATATTCACAAGAGGTTTACAAACACCATTTCAATCTTAAGTTGGTGCTTGAGATGTCTTTTATCATTTGTAATCAATATTAAAAAAAAAAAAGAGCAAAGTCACAAGTCCATTTATTCGTTTTACTGGCATACCATATGAATGTATATGGAGAAAGTAGTGACTGTACTGAGAGTGGTGACTGTGCTGAGAGATAGATAGATGGGAGGTTAAGAGAAGTGGAAGGGAGGAGAGAAAGTGAGAAATAGCCAGCAGTTTTTCTAACAAACAGGTAAGTATAAAAAGGGAGGGCAGAGTGGGAGAGAGGAGGAGATAGTGAATATCAAGGTAAAGGGGTGGAAAGGTGAACAAGAAAAGATAGAGCTGTACAACAGAGATAAGACATTAGAGATAAAGGGAGCGAGAGAATAACAGAGATAGATAGAGAGAAATCTTTGTATGGTAAGTAAAATGTTGGGGTGACATTGCAAAAATGAAGAGACAAAGTGGAAGCGGACTCGGGATTGAAAGAACAGGAACTATATCAACATTATTTTTAAAATCCACTTTTCCGTTCTTGAATTAGAAAGAAGTTATTGAAGCAATATTCTCTACAGCTGGATGTCTGTGTTTGTAACCCCCCTCCCACCACCAACATCGCTTGGCAACCGATGCTGGTGTGTTTACGTCCCCGTCACTTAGCGGTTCAGCAAGAGGGACTGATAGAATAAGTACTAGGCTTACAAAAGAATAAGACCTGGGGTCGATTTGCTCGACTAAAAGGCGGTGCTCCAGCATGGCCACAGTCAAATGACTGAAACAAGTAAAAGAGTAAAAAAAGATATATATATATATAAAAATCAGAATGTGTGTCTGTCTGTCTGTCTGTCTGTGTGAATCCCTAAAACTCGAAAACTACGCAACCAATTTCATTCAAATTTTACACATGCCTTACTTAGGGTTCCAGTTGTGTTTTAGTCAAAAAAAATTATTAACTTCTTGCAGAGTTCGAGCACACGGCAACATAATATCTCCTCCACTATTTAAGTATTACGTGTCAAAAGTGAAACAAAAACACTCATGTCAAATACTTTCACTTTAAAAATGAAACTATTCCACTAACTGAAACAATCACATTTCGATACTGTAGTGACAGATACTTTCACAGAGAGAGAAAGAGAGAAAGAGAGAGACAGAAAGAGAGAGAGAGAGAGAGAGAGAGAGAGATATGTATATGTATACATATACATGTATATGTACACCATTTCGATAGTGTAATGACAGATACTTTCAGAGAGAGAGAGAGAGAAAGAGAGAAAGAGAGAGAGAAAGATAGAGAGAGAAAGAGAGAGAGAGAGAGAGATGTATATGTATACATATAGATGTACACGTATATGTATATATATATAGATCTATACATACATGTATATGTATACATATGTGTAGATGTATATATATATATATATAGATGTACATGTAATATGTACACATATATACATATATACATGCATACAGATATCTATACATATATACACCCATCACACACACATACACATGCACACAAACACACACATTAGTCATTTGTTTTCTTATCCAAAACTACGTCAAAAGTACTGAATGGATCTTTATGAAATTTGGAAATTATATTTGCATAACGGCCATAACTCCCATGAAAATTCATATATTTTTGATGTTGATGAAATTTTAACTCGAACATAACAGATGAGCATTATTTAGAAAATGATGTCACACGTTATCGAGGCTACCATTCTTTCTGGATGTGCAAAAGGGGATGACGTCTTTATTCCAAGAATTCCTCTTACTCCATCAGGAGCAGACATTCCTTTTACATTCAGAAGACTACAATTCCCCCTTCGTGTGACTTTTGCCATGTCCATAAACAAATATCAGGGTCAAACACTGTCTGTAGCTGGTCTTCTCTTGGAAGAGCCCTGCTTCTCACATGGACAACTGTATGTTGGCTGCTCAAGAGTGGGCAGCAACAAAAAACCTATTTGTATATGCTCCACAAGGGAAAACAAGGAACATAGTTTACAATGAGGTGTTATAATCACAACAGCAAGAAAGTATGTACATGATCACCTTCTTTTACGAAACTTCATTGACTTTCATATATTTATATTGATATACATATATATACGTGTGTTTGGGTGCGTGTGTGTATATACATCTCTATATATAAAGATGATGCGTAGTCTAGACAGCGTTTTTAGATTTCATTATTCTCTTTAACCCGGGCAACGCCGGGTATTTCTGCTAGTATATATATATATATATATATATACATATATATAAACCATACTGCCATGGCTGGGCCTATTTATAAAAACATACACACAAACATATATATATACACATGTCTATACACACACACACACATATAATTGTGTATCATATCTAGGTGTCCTTGCAGGAGTGTACACTCCAGTGCACATGCACTCAACAAAAGCAAAGAAATAAAAATAGGTTTCTAGAAGATTAAATGTCAATGGAACCTCCCCCTGTGACCACCCAGCAGAGATAATAATGGAATGCGAAAAGGAAGGAGTCACTGATTAATGTAGTCATAAACAACATAAGACTAGAAAAAGAGATGGAATGGGTCATAAGTGGAATAACCTTGATCCTTCTTTATTTGGAAATAAACAACAAGGTCATGGTAGGAATGTCTCTTACCATAAATCCACCAGAACAGGGATAACCTGGGGTTAAACAATAATTTTTAAAACAACAAAATGTTAGGATATTTAACGAGTCAATGAGAATTGCAGCAGAGTCACTTGAATGAATCGACCCCAGTGCTTCTCCTTTAGAACCTGAAATTTTATTCTATCAGTCTCATTTGTTGAACCACCAAATTATGGGGACATAAAAGAAAAAAAAAAAAATCCAGTACCAGTTATCACACACATCATCATCATCGTCGTTTAACGTCCGCTTTCCATGCTAGCATGGGTTGGGACGATTTGACTGAGGACTGGTGAACCAGATGGCTGCACCAGGCTCCAATCTGATTTGGCAGAGTTTCTACAGCTGGATGCCCTTCCTAACGCTAACCACTCCGGGAGTGTAGTGGGTGCTTTTACGTGCCACTGGCATGAGGGCCAGTCAGGCGGTACTGGCAATGGCCACACTCAAAATGGTGTATTTTACTTGTCACCTGCACAAGAGCCAGTCCAGCGGCACTGGCATGATCTCGCTCAAATGTCTTTACACATGCCATCCGACACAAATGCCAGGAAGGCGATGCTGGGCACAGGTGCCAACACGATTTCGCTTTCGCTTTCCCCAACAGGTCTTCGCAAGCCGAGCTTCGTGTCCAATGAAGGAGACGACGTTGGCATGGATGCCAGTCATCGAATTTTACTCGATTTCGATTTCTATTTCACTTGCCTCAACCGGTCTTCGCAAGTGGAGTTTAGTGTCCAATTTATCTCGATTTCTATTTCACTTGCCTCAACAGGTCTTCGCAAGTGGAGTTTAGTGTCCAATTTATCTCGATTTCTATTTCACTTGCCTCAACCGGTCTTCGCAAGTGGAGTTTAGTGTCCAATTTATCTCGATTTCCATTTCACTTGCCTCAACAGGTCTTCGCAAGTGGAGTTTAGTGTCCAATTTATCTCGATTTCTATTTCACTTGCCTCAACCAGTCTTCGCAAGTGGAGTTTAGTGTCCAATTTATCTCGATTTCTATTTCACTTGCCTCAACAGGTCTTCGCAAGTGGAGTTTAGTGTCCAATTTATCTCGATTTCCATTTCACTTGCCTCAACAGGTCTTCGCAAGTGGAGTTTAGTGTCCAATTTATCTCGATTTCGATTTCACTTGCCTCAACCGGTCTTCGCAAGTGGAGTTTAGTGTCCAATTTATCTCGATTTCTATTTCACTTGCCTCAACAGGTCTTCGCAAGTGGAGTTTAGTGTCCAATTTATCTCGATTTCTATTTCACTTGCCTCAACCGGTCTTCGCAAGTGGAGTTTAGTGTCCAATTTATCTCGATTTCGATTTCACTTGCCTCAACCGGTCTTCGCAAGTGGAGTTTAGTGTCCAATTTATCTCGATTTCGATTTCACTTGCCTCAACAGGTCTTCGCAAGTGGAGTTTAGTGTCCAATTTATCTCGATTTCGATTTCACTTGCCTCAACAGGCCTTCGCAAGTGGAGTTTAGTGTCCAGTTTATCTCGATTTCGATTTCACTTGCCTCAACAGGTCTTCGCAAGCGGAGTTTAGTGTCCAATTTATCTCGATTTCGATTTCACTTGCCTCAACAGGTCTTCGCAAGTGGAGTTTAGTGTCCAATTTATCTCGATTTCGATTTCACTTGCCTCAACAGGTCTTCGCAAGCGGAGTTTAGTGTCCAATTTATCTCGATTTCGATTTCACTTGCCTCAACAGGTCTTCGCAAGCGGAGTTTAGTGTCCAATGAAGGAAGGTACGCGTAAGTGGGCTGGCTGAGGCCAATCTGATTTATTTTGTAGCTTTGAGATTTTGATGAGGTAACTAGTATATTGTAAGGTTGGTGTGAGAAGCCAGACCTGGCTACTTTGAACATAAAACATGTGGAATATTTTAGCTGGATATGGCCGTTTTAAATGCTAAAGGGTTAAGGTGACCATTGTATCTTAACTTCAGCAAGTGAGGTGCGATGGTCTTTTACCAGAACATAGTTTTTGGTAAAGTAAATGCTTTGGAATTCTTCCATCTGCCATACAGTTTGCAAAGTAGCTTCTATACTCACAACATTTGCAATTTCTCAAAGACTTCAAACATTGCTCACATTGCCTCCCCAAATTCATCATCATCATCATCGTTTAACGTCCGCTTTCCATGCTAGCATGGGTTGGACGATTTGACTGAGGACTGGTGAAACCGGATGGCAACACCAGGCTCCAATCTAATTTGGCAGAGTTTCTACAGCTGGATGCCCTTCCTAACGCCAACCACTCAGAGAGTGTAGTGGGTGCTTTTACGTGTCACCCGCACGAAAACGGCCACGCTCGAAATGGTGTCTTTTATGTGCCACCCGCACAAGAGCCAGTCCAGGGGCACTGGCAACGATCTCACTCGAAAATCCTACGGGAGCCAGTCAGGCGGTACTGGCAACGGCCACGCTCAAAATGGTGCATCTCATGTGCCTCCCCAAATTATATAACAAAATTTATAACAGGATAACAGTTTTATCAAGATTTATTGTGAGGCTTAACAATGAAATTTTATCCACCACAAAAGTTCAAAGATCCTTTGCTTTGTACTTTAAACTACAACACCGTTGTCAGCGTACAAGTGGGTTTCTTATCAAAGATACAAAAGCGTGTAATTTGGAATTAAGTCGTTTGAGACTGAATGACTTAGCAGTTGGATGGAAGAATATTGAAATATAACCAGACCAGCCCTGGGGGTGCAGAGGAAAAAATCTTCTGATCCATATGGTTTTGCTTTTTTGGAGACTCTCTCATTACTTCAGCTGCTTTTGCATTTGTCATTAGTTGGTGTTTCATTCAACTTTCTCTCACTCTGTCTTCCTGTTTCTGTTGTACCTGTAATTCAAAGGGGGCCAGCCTTGTCACACTCTGTGTCATGGTGAATATCATTGAGAACTACGTTAAGGGTACATGTGTCTGTGGAGTGCTCAGCCTCTTGCACGTTAATTTCATGAGCAGGCTGTTCTGTTGATTGGATCAACTGGAACCCTCATCGTCGTAAGCATGATTCAGTACAGTTTTGACACCAGACACCAGTAACATATATATATTGGCATGGTTAATCAAACAGGAAAATAGAAATCAAAACAAAAGCATATTTTTATTAACAATTGGCAGAAATGACAGAGTGACTGATGGACTGAGTTTTTTGGTTCATTTGATAAGAGGCAATGAACGAAACTCTCGGCCATTGAGTCATCCTATAACTTTTGCAGATCAATAATAATAATAATAATAATAATAATAATAATAATGATGATGATGATGATGATTTCAAATTTTGGCACAAGGCCAGAGATTTTGGAGAAGTGAGTAAGTCAACTGGTACTTATTTTCCAGATCACGAAAATATGACAGTCAGGTTTGAACGCAGAACGTAAAGACGGACGAAATGCCGCTAAGCATTTAGTCCGGTATGCTAACGATTCTGCTAGCTCGACACATTTTACAAAAAGAAAAAAAAAATTATTATTATTATTATTATTATTTCTCCTATAGGCACAAGGCCTGAAATTTGAGGGGAGGGGGCTAGTCGATTATATTGACCTTCAGTACTCAACTAGTTTCTTACTTCATCGACCCCCAAAATGACAAAAAGCAAAGTCGACTTCGACGGAATTTGAACTCGGATCATCATGACGGACAAAATGCCATTCAGCCATCTGTCCGGCGTGCAAACGGTTCTGCCAAATTCGTCACCTTATAAACAATAATAATAATGCTTTCTACCACAGGCAAAAAGGGGCTATTCGATTCCAGGGAACCGACGGCTCAAACTGGGCCTTATTTTATCGACTTCGAAAGGAGGAAAAGGCAAAGGCGACTTGGGCATAATTTGAACTCAGAACGAAAAGACGGACAAACAAAACACCATTCAGCATTTTGATCGGCGTGTTAACCGATTCTGCCAGATCGCGTATCTTAATAAAAATACTAATGAAAAAAAAAATTCTTTCATATATATATAGAGAGAGAGATGCAGTCAAATACAGATATATTTTGTATTAAATATACACACAAACACAGACATATATGTATATATACACGTATATACACGCACACAAACAAATATAGTATTCGTAATTACCTCGTCCAGAAACTCAGTCACATCATAAACCTTGTTGTCAATGACCAACCACAACGATTTACATGTTTTGTGCTCCTTGACATGCTCAAGTTTGTAAACCTTCACGTCCGTCTTGTCGCCTTCTTTCTTCTCGTTATTCCTATCTTCGTCCACCTTACCACTTGCCTCCTCCGCAGACATACTCTCTCTCTTTCTCTCTACGTATATATCTATATATATATATATATATAATTTAAATATTGTTGTGGTTGTTTGTAGATGATGATGCAGGGAATGAATGAATATCTTTACACCAGACTGTCCTACGTATTTTTCGCTAGTTTACTTCGATCTGCTTATAAATTGGGTTTTTAGCTGGTTGGTTGGTTGGTTAGTTGGTCGGTTGGTTGGTTGATTGACCTAAGTTGACTGACGGCTCTCGTTTCCTTTCTATCGAACTGATTGACTGGTTTCGGGTGTGCGAAAGACGTAGGTGACACCGATTCAGCTTACACCGTGCAGCACTGACTCATGGGATAGCTTCATAGACGCGCTTGTGTGTGTGTGTGTGTGTGTGTGTGTACTTGTTTCTGCGTTTGCGTGTACGTGTGTACGTGTTTGTCAGTGTCTGTGTGTGATTGTGTATGATTCTGTGTGTGTTTGTCAGTCTCTGTAAGTTTGTGTATGTGTATGATTGTCATTTGGCTGCGGTCATGCTGGAGCACCGCCTTTAGTCGAGAAAATCGACCGCAGGACTTATTCTGTTGTCAGCCTAGTACTTATTCTATCGGATCTCTTTTTGCCGATCCGCTAAGTTACGGGGACGTAAACACACCAACATTGGTTGTCAAGTGTTGGTGGGGGGACAAACACAGACACACACACATTTATATATATATATATATATATATATGCATATCTTCGTGTAACATACCACTAATCGGTACTATTAAAGCAGCGCGGTCGCGCGTCCGCGATAGCTAGTCGTGAGTGGTCGATCCTAACCCTAAACACGTATTCATTTGCACACGCGGATTAGGGTTAGGGTTAGGGTTAGGGATAGGGTTAGGGTTAGGGATACGGTAAGGGGTAGGGTTAGGGTTAGGATCGACCACTCAAGACTAGCTAGCGCGGACGCGCGACTGCGCGTTCGGGTCCGCGCTGCTTTAGTAGTACCCCACTAATCATGTATTTCATATAAAGTTTTATTCCCCATTTGTTTGACCCCATTGCTTGTTTGTATTGTCCCCTCTACGTACACCCTTTATGGGAACTAATAAAATTGCAGTGCATTTTAATCACACGATAAGGTCATCTGCACGGGTTTTCTATGCTGGCTACGGTTTCTATAGGAAACCTGTAGAGATGACCATATCACGGCAAGTTCGAAATGAGTAGAGATAGAGTTATCTCCCCTGGCATTTTTAAAACTTCTACCAATATTCCTGTTATTCCTTGGTTTGTCTCAATAAAGCGTTTCTATCGTTTGGTCGGCTTCACTTTGCGTAACGAATCTTTTAAGAGTATAAAATTAAACATATATCGCTGGCAATTAACTGTGTGCAGAAAGAAACAAAGAAAGCCAGGAATACCATTCTTCTGTAAGTTCCAAAGAAAATATTAAAGTTTGTTGTAAAATTTATTTCTCCAGCAGCTGGCATAGTCTATCTTGGCTATCCATCATCTGATGGTGGAAGTCTGCTTTAAGCACCTCATGTAAAGCCCTCATAACTTTTTTATCTTATGGAATTTTCGGAATATTTTTGCCACACGGGAATTCATACAATTATGCAAAAACTAAAACAAATTTTTTTGTGTGATTCAAGGGATAGCTGTTATTTTTAGCACATCTTAAAACCACCTACCTTCCGCCTTTCTTTGGCAGTTTAACATGTTTTAATGTTTTTCAATATTTTTCTCCCCATAAGCACATTTAATGGTCTATTGCTGGGATTTAAGCCAAGAATTACGGACTGTCCATATTTTAAACTCTGATTAAAAAAGAAAAATTTAATTCGAAATATTAAAGAATTTTTTAAAAAATAATTGTGTGAGTTCTGTGTGCAGAAAACAAATTCGCAAAAATTTCTTGAAAACTCTGATTTTAAAAAATTCGAAAATTATATAAAAAAATAAAAATAAATAAAATTCTTGGCGGACGTATCCCCAATTTTCGAGTAGGGAAATTCTGATTCTGCAAAAAAAAACTCCCGAAAAAAAACAAATTGGACCTTTTCC
This sequence comes from Octopus bimaculoides, assembly GCF_046866305.1. Classification (NCBI taxonomy): domain Eukaryota; kingdom Metazoa; phylum Mollusca; class Cephalopoda; order Octopoda; family Octopodidae; genus Octopus; species Octopus bimaculoides. Next base: position 17,953,900 of record NC_142957.1, read on the forward strand.
TTTTGTTTCGAGTCGCTTCGGCTGCAGAGTTTCCTTTTTTGTACTCATAAAGCATTCTGTGCCTCAAATGCTCTTTGGATACTTCCATGTTAGAAAGGGTTTTAATCAAAGAAATTTTAATTCTATTATTCTGTAAAATGATATTTAATTAGTTTAAATGTAAACAAATGCATAAAAATAATTTTTAATTCCATTAGACATTCTAAAATACTATTAAATTTCATTCAATTTCAAAAAAAGCTAAAATCGGACAGAATTTATGGGATGACCTGATATAATGTTATTCACCTTCAGTTTCAACAACTACCTCTGTATGAGATCTAAACCATCTCCATGCTCGAATGAAGTGGTCCTGGTTCATTTTGGACATTACTCTGACCATGGCAGCTTTCAAAGAATCTTTGGTATTAGGGGCGTGTTCATTAGATGATGAATATCCTCTTGAAGAATTTCTCAAAAGATCTGGATTTGAGGATGCTTTCTTGTGGGACAAAGTGGTGAGAAAGGATCTTCAGATGCTGGGCCTTAGAGAGGGGACGACAGGGGACTGAGATTTCTGGTGGTTTGCTGTATTTGAGAACTTGATGTATGTATGTATGTATATATATATGTGTATATAGATATGTATGCTCACATATGTATGTATATATGTATGTGTATATATATGTATGTATGTGTATGTATATATGTGTATATAGATATGTATGCTCATATATGTATGTGTATATATATGTATGTGTATATGTGTATGTATATGTATATATATGTGTATGTATATATGTATATATATATATTTGTATGTATGTATATATATATATATATGTATTTGAAGATGACCATGACAACTGTTAAAATCCTTATATATGTAGTGGTGAGAGCCAATATGTATAGTCAAATGTTCCACCAAAATACGTGTGTCTACACACATATATATATATATATATATATATATATATATATATATGTATATATATATATATATATATATATATATATATATATATATATATATATATATACATGCATGCGTGTGTGTGTGAGTCTGTATACACAACATTCACCTTCTCCTCGTTTATCTCCTCACAATTGGAAAATATAAGCAATTATCTACCATTTGTCTGAAATGTCAGTTGACATTCCGGGTCTCATTGTCTGGGTGCATATATACACACGTGTGTACATACATACACGTGTGTATGTGTATACACACACACACACATAGATGTGTATATATATATATATATATATATATATATATATATGGCTAACTCGCCCAGTTGACTTGCTTCTTGTGTTTGTTTCTCCATTCTCCACATAACTATATATATATATATATATATATATATATATATATACATACACACACGTTATATACCTATATATTAGTATATATTTATATACATATATGAATGTATCTACATATGTTTATATATATACATACACACACACATACATATATACATACTCCACCAACATCTATTTCATGAGAATTTAAACCTTCCACACACACACACACACACACACATTTACACAAACACATACACATCATCTGTCCCATTTGACTCCCTGTCAAAAGTTCCCAGCAGAAGAACATTTTAAAGCAGACAATGTTGGAGGTGATCGCTGCGGTGGTGGCGGTGGAAGTGGTGTTGATTACTGTGTGTGGAGGTGTTGGTAGTGGTTGTAACATGGTGTTGGGGATGGTGGTGCTAGTGTGTAGCCCCAGGCCCTCTCTCATCAAGTAAACCTTTGACCAAAGTGTGTGCCTCTCATGACCCATCACATCACACGTCGTGTTCTGTATTGCTTGTTCAGGACTGTTTTGTCTAATGCGGACTTCATTCTTTTAAAAAGGTTCATGCCCCGGTTTCTTAGTAAGTTTGGCTGCTATTTCTACCAGGACCTTAGGTTGTGTAATTGCTGGCGAGGTGACTATTTGATGTCCGGTCGAGTAGGAGGACACTGTGGCAAGTTTGGAAGCCATGGACATTAACTGGAGAGCGGTTGACTGCTGGTGCAATAACCTCATGCATGGCCATGGCCATTGCTGGCATTTTGCTTGGACAATGGTCAGTGATGGTCTTCCTTAGTCATGAGTGGACATTCATCATCATTATTCTTTTATTTGTTTTAGTCATTTGACTTTGGCCATGATGGAGCACCGCCTTTAATAAATGTGTGTTTGTCCCTGCCACCACTGTTTGTCTGTTGGTGTCTTTATGTCCCCATAACTTAGTGGTTCGGCAAAGATATCAATAGACGCCTGCACCTGTATATATATATATATATATATAAAAGTAAATATGAGGGTGGTAGTATTAAGATACCATCAATAGTCGCAAGCAAATATCAGCCATAGAGGCAAATTAATAAAATATATATATATAAGCACCTGTCTTATATGTGTGTGTGTGTGTGTGTGTGTATATATAGATAAGTGGTAGGTCTGCCTCGATCCGGCTATCTAGTCCAACGAAAATGCTTTTTCTTGTATTTGTTGCTCCATTCTCCAAGTAAATATATATATATATATATATATATATATATATATATATATGTTGGCGTTAGGAAGGGCATCCAGCTGTAGAAACTCTGCCAAATCAGATTGGAGCCTGGTGTAGCCATCTGGTTTCACCAGTCCTCAGTCAAATCGTCCAACCCATGCTAGCATGGAAAGCAGACGTTAAACGATGATGATGATGATGATGAAATGATACAAATACGGAAATAATTTTATTCTCAAACGCAGGATGATGCTAATCGTGACACTTTATATCGATCGACTGATGGATCAATAAGCCAGAAAGTCACTTCTCCTCAGCCGGAATCCATTGGTCTGAGACTAAATCGTAAGTGACAGGTGTCGGTCGGAATATATTTGCCACTTGGAAGCACCTTTCTCCATTATTGCCAAACACTTTGCAACATCATCATGGTCGTCATCATCATCATCACCATCACTGTCATCAATGAAACTCTTGTCATCATCGTCGTCATCATCCTCATTGCTTTTGTTATCATCACCATCATCATCATCATCCTCATCTTCATCACCATTGTGATCATCTCGTCATCATCCTCATCATTGCTGTCATCACCATCATCACTGCTGTCGTCATCGTCATCATTAACATCGTCCCCATCATTCTCATTATCCTCCTCCTCCACATCATCATCACCATCATCATCATTATGGTCATCGCCATCATCACAGAAAGACATAGAGAAAGACATGCTAATTTGGAACAAATTAACATGTCATGATGAAATGTCTCCCCCGCCACCCCACCCCCTCTACTGACGAACAGGCTCCCAGAGAAATTAAACTGTCTGACCCCAGCTTTTTTTTTCTGTCTCTTTAATGTCTCTGTTCCCGTTTTCATGTCCCTTTCACAGTACCCAACACGCACACACACATATATGTATACACTCAAACACACACACACAAGTATATTCATACATATATATTTACATATACATATGTATATCTATCTATCTATATATGTATAAGTAATGTGCAATTTTGTGTGTATGTATTTGTATACACACACATGCATATATATATATATATATATATATGAGCGTGTGTGTGTGTGTATATATATATATGTATATTTGTATGTATAAGGCCCCAGGACTTATTCTTTGTAAGCCTAGTACTTATTTCTATCGTCTCTTTTGCCAAACCGCTAAGTTACGGGGATGTAAACACCAGCATTGGTTGTCAAGCGATGTTGGGGTGATATATATATATATATATATATATATATATATATACACAAGCATTTGCACATACACAAAGGTCAAATCTTTAACTCAACTTGTTTTGTTATTTAACCACACACACACACAAAAGTCTATTTACACATTCAGCCTTTTCTCATTTCTCAGCATTCTCCCTCTCTCTCTCTCTCTCTCTCTCTATATATATATATATATATATATATATATATATATATATATATATATATATATATATATATATACCATCACACACACACACATAGCCCAACCATACAGACCTAGAACTCCACACATACATGGAACTACAAGCACAAGGGAACACACACATGCATACACACATATTTATAGTTACTCAGTAGTACACACATACACATACAGAATCAATTAGTACACACACATATATACATACACAAATATATATATATATATATATATATATATATAGACAGTCAACAATACACAAGCACACACGCACAAATACCTACCCAAAACACACATAGACACATACATACGTAAACAGGCAGTCAGTAGCAAACATGCAAACACATGTTCTCAGCCCAACCCCCAACAAAACATATACACACGCACACACAAACGTATACAGACAATCAGCAGTGTGAGCATGAACACATAGATACATATAGGAAGTCAAACGTACATATATATATATACACAGATAGGAGAAGTCAATTTTATTTCACCCTGTTTCAGTGTTAAAGAGAGACCGCCTTGAAAGCACAATGTCAGCATTAAATGGGAAATGGTTGTTGGATAGAATTGAAAATGGTCAGGAATTCCTGCAGAAACTCCGTAAGTTCCTGAAAATTCCTTTACTATATTCCTGTTAAAGATACAACGTCTTTGTTTCAATTAATTTTTGCAATAATGAAGAATTTAGTAAAATTAACTTTGCTATAATTAAGCCGGTGTTTGGAATTTGAAATTAGATGGAATTTTGATGAAAGATTGTAATTTCAATAATTTTAAACCCTTTTCTTACCATATTCCTGTTGAAATATTCTTTGTTTCAATTGATTTTTAAAATAATAAGGAATCTACTAAAATAATTTTGTCATTATTAAGATGATGCTTGGAACTTAAAATTACATGGAATTTTGATGGAAAATTTTAATTTAGATCATTTTAAACCCTTTTCTTACTATATTTCCCTTACCTTAATTAAGATGAAATATTAATTAAATCCTTATTTTAATTAATATGAAAATAATGAAGATTTTAGGAAAATAATTTGGTCCTTAGCATAAAATTTTGATGGAATGTTTTAAATGCCCTTATAAAGCAGGTGGGAAGATTTTAATTCTGACCATTTTAAGTCTTTTGTTAAAGGATTTCAGTTAAAATATGCTGTCTTTGTTTCAATTTATTTTGAAAATAATGATTTAGTAGAATAATTTCATCATTACTAAGCTGGTGTTTGGAACTTAAAATAACGTGGAATTTTGATGAAAGCTTTTAATTTTAGATTATTTTAAACTCTTTTATTGCCAAATTTCTGTTAAAATACACTGCATTTATTTTTGAGAATAATGAAGAATTTAGAATAATGACTTTGTCGTTATTAAACTGGTGTTTGGAAAATAAAATATTCTGTCTTTATTTTAATTAATTTTGAAACTAACGAAGAGACTTTAGTAAAATAATTTTGTTCGTTACAAAGCTGCTGTTTAGACATAAATTAACATGAAATTTAATTAAACCTTTTTTGTTTCCACATTTCTGTTGGGGGAGTGAGTGGATGAACATGGGTGGAATTGTGGCTGATAGGAAATACCAGTTTGGTGAGCGGGGAACGGTGAGAGGGATTGAAGTGGGTCAGGGAGGAAGGAGTTGACAAGCAAAAAGCTGTGGATAGATCAGAAAATAAAGAGACCGTTGTGTAAGAGTAAGAGGAGCGTACAGTGACAGAGATGGAGGTCAGAGGTATTGAAGGGTGGCTATAGTGAATGATGTGACAATAGTGGGGATGGGTTGTTGGGAGATGAATCAATGGTGGATGTGGGAGGGTGTTGAGAATAATAGCATGGGCTATTAGTGTTTATTGTTCCTACAAATCTTTCACATACAAAGAGAACTTTATCTGTTAATCTACCTGTGATGCCATTGTACCACTTAGGTGTCCATAGTTTACTCTGGATGTAGCAAATGAAATTCCTTCCAAATCCTTTCCTATATATGGAACAGGGTCTTAGCTAGATTAACTTTAAGGCCCCTAGCCATATCCGCCCAAAATATTCTACCTTTTTTATGTTCAAACTGGTGAGATCTGGTCTCTCAGCAATCCTACAATATCATTCTAAAAATTAATTCACCTCATCAGAATCTCAGAAGCTACAAGATAAAGCCGATTAATTAAAAATAACGAGAATGAATAAACCTTACATTTGACGGAATTATGTGAATGCTAAAGGGTTATAATTGCCTGACCCTGCATAGTGGTGCTCCAGTGTAGTCGTAGTTCAGTGATTGAAACAAGTAAAAAAAAATGGAATGATGTAATAGTGTTTTTCTCTTCTTTGTTAGAAATCCCAGATGAGGACAAGCAGAAAGCCGAAGTGTTTCTGGATCCAGTAAACGAAATAATTCAGGAAATTGAAATCAATGGACAACATCTGACAATCAACATCAGTGCCAAGAACGGTTGGTCTGAGGAGAACAAGGCAACATTTGGGAAACCTGTGGAACAATGCCATTTTGGAAGGGAATTTACGGTAAATACACACAAATCACCATCATCATCATCATTTAACCCTTTGGCGTTCAGATTATTCTATCAAATGTAATCCTTATTTAGTAACATTCATCATTATCATCATCCTTTAACGTCTGCTTTCCAGGCTGGCATGGGTTAGATGGCTTGGCTGGAACTGGTAAGCTGCACCAGGTTCAGGTCTGGTTTCACACGGTTCCTACAGCTGGATGCCTTTCGTAATGCCAACCACTCCAAGAGTGTAATAGGTGCTTTTTACGTGCCACCAGTCACAACTATGGTGTCACGGGTGGGTGCCATTTACGTGACACTAGCAATGACTGCAACGATGGTTTCACAGTGTTATAAGTCACTGTGTGAGGATTATAACATTGCTTTCTTGCAATTGGGCAAAGTGCTCCATTTATAACAAATCTTCCTTTGGTGACTAGAATATTATATGCTAGCCAGGCTCCTGCATGAAGGACTGATGAGGATATATGCTTGGATTACATTTATTCCCTTCCATTATTATGTATATATGTGTATTTCTCTTTGCGCTGTTTCCAAATGTCGTTGTCTTGTGATTGTTTATTGAACACAGGCCTCGTACAAACTGGTAGGGGACACCATTGAGGAGCACCAGAAAGGGATGTTTGAGGCTAATACAACTAGGAAGGTTGACGAAAACGGAGAGCTTGTAATGGTAAGTACAAGGTACATGTAGACATGTATGGTCAGCTGTGTTTCTTTGTATGCATCTTAGTAATCATATGTGTGCGTCTGTGTGTTAGCATATGTGAGTGTGTGTGTTATGTGTTGGCATGTGTGTCTATATGTGACTGTGAATGTATCTATGTTGTTTTGCTCCATGTTAACCCTTGAGCAAGTCAGTCCCTTGTGGGATTATGTTGAACAGCTGCTGTCGCAGTGAGAGAGAGGTGCGTGCTATCAAAGTGACACTGGGGTAAAATACACGAAGCCCAGTACACCCATCATGACTACCCGTCTGACAAGGGTACACCAGGCACATGCATCACAACCACATGTGCGTGACAGGGTGATTTCATATCAAGATAAACAGCGCCTGACCGTGCAGGGGGTGGGGCCCAGTTAGAATTTTCTTCAGGTCGAGGAGCCCATCCCGTTCTTTTCAACTATCCAATACTTTCCAGATTCTTCTTCTCCTCACCACCACCATCACCACCACCACCACCACCACCACCAACCCCATCACCACCACCACCACCACCACCAACCCCATCACCACCACCACCACCACCAACAACAACACCAACACCATCACCACCACCACCACCACCACCATCACCATCACCATCATCATCATCATCATTATTATTATTATTATTAATATTATTATTATTATTATTATTGTTGTTGTTCAGTAGTTTTATTTTCATAACGTGCTTTCACTTCACTACCGAGCGCAGCTCTGTGCGCCTTGGGTATGTGCTGTGGTTTGCTGTGGTGCTCTTATGTTTACTGTATTGAAAGTGTTTTGCGTAGAATGTGTGCAGTACCCAGTAGTGCAATTTTCTGTATGTTATATATATTTGTAAGTCCTGGTGTTTTTGTTATGTATTTGTCTGAATATTTTTTTATTATACCTAAGGCACCTACTATGATAGGAATTGTTTCTGTCTTTAGATTCCACATTCGAGTTACCTCTATTTCCAGGTCTTTGTATTTTGAAAGTTTTTCCTATTATTATTATTATTATTATTATTATTAATATTATTATTATTATTATTATTATTATTATTATTATTATTATTATTATTATTATGCAGACAATTGTAGCTGGTGATGCACATTGCAAGAGAATCTACAAACGCATATAAAGTTCATTCTGTGACACCAGAGTGCACACGTCAGAGCAGATGCAACAGCAACCACCACAACAACAACAACAGTAATGACGACAATACCAACAACAACAAAAACAATAACACCACCAACAACTACAACACTGACACCTCTTCTAAGGCAGCAACAGCACCGACAGCAACACTCAGTAAGGAAACTTCTATGCAGTTAACTGACCAGCTAGAAACAACAGCCAACTCCACCTCAATTCACAGCCCACTGTCTAAGGGGACACAAGACATGTTGGATAATGTAATCCAAGATGGACTTTGCCCATAAAAATGACAGTATGCTCATGGATGGATTGCCTTTGATGAGTGATTCACTCAATCAGAGCTGGCTCGGGGTTAAACAACAACGATAATAATAATAATAATAATAATAATGTGAAACCAATGATAGAATTCCTCTATTCAGTTACATCTCTGCTAGAAATAACAGCTAAATCTCCTTTAAATTACATATGAATATCTTAGAAAAAAAAAAAGATCTATGTATTGGATAATGTAGTCTAGGATGGGATGGTCATAGATGGAACGTCTTTTCACCACCATCAGCCACACAAAACAAGGAACCCTCTATGCAGTTCTATGATCTGTTAGAAACAGCAGCTGAATCTTTCTCAAATCAAACCCTGCTGCCTTAGAAGTAGAGATAGACTGGATGATGTAGTTCTAGATATACAAAAAAAACGACATTTTGGGGCCATTGCTGGCATGTCTCAGATCACGTGTCTGCTCAGCCAGGGTTGACCCAGGGCTAAACAGTTAAAACAAGGCATAAATAAAAAAAATACAATACCAATTTGAAATCTTTTTGTTTATATATGTATATATATATATATGTAGATATATATACTGGCTGGCCTATGTAGGTTCAGAGATGGTTTCATGTTGTGCCGATGCATGATGTCGCTCGGTCGTGCATGCACAATTGCTAGCATCGTCAAATTTGCAACTGGAATATCATACTGATGAGGAAATGAAAAGTTTTTACCTTTCTAAGCCAGAAACGCATCTATGATTAACTAAGACTGGTTAGGTTCGTTGTTTTTTCTTCTTGTTTTGCCTTTGTGAGTTACAAGTACTGCTATCAGCTGCTATTTCTGAACTTCGGTATGTGGTGAAGCAACTGTTGCTGATCCCTTAATTATGTTTATATATGTATATATATATATATACATATAATACAATACATATGTCATATAAAGATATACATACAAATTTTCTCTTTTATTACTACATGCTATTGTAGTAAGGCACAAAATTATTATGTTCTGTTCACACTGCCATCACACACGGAATGCTCCATCCTATCATGTTTTAAAGTAATCTCAAAAGCTGATGGATTTAGTAGAGATCATTGTGTCGGGTGTTCATGTAATATTACAGACACTTACGACCATCAAACAGTTATAGACTTGCCGTGGGTGGTACTGCTTCCTGTCCGAGCTGTTTTGTGTTCTTGTGCCTTTCTCTGCTTCTTTACATGTCGCAACAACAGGATCAACGCTGCAGGGGTCACACCGGGGATTCGGCTGGCAGAAGCAATCTGTATGGAAGAAACAGAAAGGTACAAGGTATGGTGTGGCTGTGCTTGTGTAGGTAAGAAGTTTGCTTTCCAACTATATGGCTTGGGGTTCAGTCCCACTGTATGGCACCTATGGCAAGTGTCTTCTACTATAGTCCCAAAGCATTGTGAATAGATCTGGTAGGCAGAAACTGAAAGAAGGTAGGGCGGTGAGCTGGCAGAATCGTTAGCGCACAGGGCGAAATGCTTAGTGGTATTTCGTGTGTCTTTACATTCAAATTCCACCGAGGTCGACTTTGCCTTTCATCCTTTCAGGGTCGATCGACTTAATCCGTTTGTCTGTCCTTGTTAGTCCCCTCTATGTTTAGCCCCTTGTGTGCAATTAAGAAACTGAAAGAAGGTTGTCCTATATATATATATATATATTCATTAATTAGAAATATTCAATAGGAATATGATATTCTGAATTTAAATTGAGTGCTCGTATATATTATGGTATCAATAATATTAAAATCTCTTTTATAAATTTCAAAATATTAATACAGTTAATTGAGGTTGGTGAGTTAGTAAAAAATTCTAAAATTTTACGTCCTTATATTGGTCCTTTGGTAAAGACACTTGCCACACAGTGGGATTGAACATGAGAGCACAAATAAATATATTTGCACACAGGCCTTATATGTTGAAGAGCTTGACAAAAAAAAAACTCTTACATATATATTTATACATAACACCATTTTATGTAGCACTCTTCTTGAGTGTATATATTCTTTTATTAGTTTCATATATAGTTTTATATAGGGGAAGCAAGCTTCTTGCCACCCTTATATATATACACACACTCACCGTGGCTGGTCTTGCCTCTATTAATTTGTTCCGGGCCTCATTTGCAATGTTGACACTGCAAAAGAAAACAGAAAATTTACTTAAGAACTTCATAGTAAATAATAAAAACAAAATAGTAATTAAACACATAAATCCGATGTGTGGTTTTCCTTTATTCCTTATTTAAACAGTATCAAGAAAAGATTATTTCCCTTGTCAAGAGACGGATACAGCAGTGGCAAAAGTCCACACATATATACATGTGTATATATATATATATGTATATATATGTACATATATATATATATATATATATATGTACATATATATATATATATATATATATATATATATATATATATATATATATATATATATATATATATATATATGTATACATATATATATATATATGTATATACATATATATATGTATATACATACATATATGTATCATCATCATCGTTTAACGTCCGCTTTCCATGCTAGCATGGGTTGGACGATTTGACTGAGGACTGGTGAAACCGGATGGCAACACCAGGCTCCAGTCTAATTTGGCAGAGTTTCTACAGCTGGATGCCCTTCCTAACGCCAACCACTCAGAGAGTGTAGTGGGTGCTTTTACGTGTCACCCGCACGAAAACGGCCACGCTCGAAATGGTGTCTTTTATGTGCCACCCGCACAAGCCAGTCCAGGGGCACTGGCAACGATCTCGCTCGAAAATCCTACGGGAGCCAGTCAGGTGGTACTGGCAACGGCCACGCTCATATATGTATATATATGTATATACATATATATATGTATATATACATATATATATATGTATATATATATGTATAAATCGTCCAACCCATGCTAGCATAGAAAGCGGATGTTAAACGATATATACATTATCTATATGCATACATTACATAAATACGTATATCATATACATACGTACATTACATGAAAACTGAATTTAACTTGAGTATGAGGCACATCCCTAATTTTGTGTTAAATCTTGATACAAAACTTGATAGTTTTGACTTTATCCTGCGTACAAGTTGTGCCATAGTTTTTCCAGTTAAAATCACATATGAGATAGTGTGATTAATACGAGAGTAAATACTGTATATTCTGTCCCCCCCCCCTGCTTCATTAGAAACATGTGGATTTGTGTATAGATGTGAGATCAATTCTTACCTGTAATAATCAAGGTCCTCGGGTAGTTCTAACATCTCTTCTCTGCGGACTTCTTCAATATCCTCCATTTGACTCTCCAATTCTACAGAATACCGCACTGCAAGGAAGGAAAGAATATACAACATCCAAGATCATCATCATCATCTCGTTGATCCAATCACTAGAACAGCCTGCTTGTGAAATTAACATGCAAGTGGCTGAGCACTCCACAGACACACGCTCTCTTAACATAGTTAAGTATAACACAATGTGACAAAGCTGGCCCATTGAATTACAGGTACAACTCATTTTTGCCAGTTGAAAAAGCATCATTTGATCGCGATTGTTTCCAGCTTCGCCTTACTGGCACTCGTGCCGGTGGCAGGTGAGCGAAACATTGGACTGACTCCTGTTGCAGGTGGCACGTAAAAAGCACCCACTACACTCTCGGAGTGGTTGGCGTTAGGAAGGGCATCCAGTTGTAGAAACTCTGCCAGATCAGGTTGGAGCCTGGTGCAGCCATCTGGTATCACCAGTCCTCAGTCAAATCGTCCAACTCATGCTAGCATGGAAAGCGGACATTAAATGATGATGATGTGTGAACTGGAGCAACATGAAAACAATTGTCTTGCTCAAGAACACAGAGTGCCACCAGGAATCGAACTCGTGGTCTTATAATCAAAAGCTGAACACCCTGTCCACTAAGCCATGTGCTTTCTCTCTCTCTCTCACACACACACAAAAATCACATGCCTAACAGCAAAATATAACCTTATACCAGATATATATAAATGGGTTACAATCTTACCTTCAATGGACAATCTTTGTAGAATGGCTGACTGACCAATCAGGTGACCAAACTCCTTGGGGAATGCTTTCACAAATTCCTCTGGGGAAATTGTTGTATCAGAAAATATTGAAAAGGCACTGAAAATGGATATAATAATAATAATGTGCCAACACTATAGAATAGTGCTAAGACTATGGAATAAAAACAGAAAAAAGATGGTGTAGGCACATGCTAGAAAAGGTCACAGAAAATTGAGAAAGCAACCATACTCTGGGATATGCCAATACATACAGATAGAGAGATTAAGGCCAGATACAGTTGTTAGACATCATGAAGCAAAAAAATGCTTTCTAATTGATGTATCAATACCAACAGATGACAACGTTTCCCTAAAAGAAATGGAGAAACTTTCAAAATACAAAGACCTGGAAATAGAGGTAACTCGAATGTGGAATCTAAAAACAGAAATGATTCCTATCATAGAGGGCGCCTTAGGTATGATAAAAAAAATATTCAGAATGGATACCCACCTCTTCTTCTGCACCTTCTTCTCATCTACCCGAGCACTTTGTAGCTTTGACCTCCAGTTGTAAACTGAGTCAAAGGTCGTCTTTAGCAAATCCATGTTCTCGTCTAAGGCAGTCTGCATCCGCATCATCTTTTCATACCTGTGCTTACTGACGCAGCCTTGGTGGTAACCTGTAAGATAAAGAGGGCAACAATATAAGACAGCTACTTTGGGGATTCTAATTGCAAGGCTTGCAGGAGGACCTTGACAGGGTGGGTATGTCCTCCTCATCATCATCATTGTTTTAACTCTTTTATGGGTTTCAGTCACTTGACTGCGGCCATGCTGCAGCACCGCCTTTAGTCGAGCAAATTGACCCCAGGACTTATTCTTTGGAAACCTAGTACTTATTCTATTGGTCTCTTTTTGCCGAACCGCTAAGTTACGGGGACGTAAACACACCAGCATCGGTTGTCAAGCAATGGTGGGGGGACAAACACAGACACACAAATATATACACCCACATACATATATATATATACACATATATACAATGGGCTTCTTTCAGTTTCCGTCTACCAAATCCACTCACAAGGCTTTGGTCGGCTTGAGGCTATAGCAGAAGACACTTGCCCAAGGTGCCATGCAGTGGGACTGAACCCGGAGCCATGTGGTTGGGAAGTAAACTCCCTACCACACTGCCACCCCTCCTCCCGAAATATTTTCTCTGAAATGTCCCTGTCCCCTAAAATTCTGAAATACCTTTGGCAGTTAGTCGGATGTCCGCATTGTCGGGCCGCAAGTAGAGCCGGAACTCCGCTCGGCTGGTAAACATACGATACGGTTCATTGGTTCCGAGTGTGGTGAGGTCATCCACCATGACTCCGATGTAAGCTTCTGACCGATCAAGGGTCATGGCTGGTTTGTTCTGTACTTTAGAAGCTGCATTAATCCCAGCCAAAATACCCTGGAAAAAACAAGAGGAAAACCATCACGAAAAACTCAGATAAAAAATTCCAAAACAATAAGATATCCATTTATAAATCATACAGGAGTGGCTGTGTGTTAAGTAGCTTGCGTACCAACCACATGGTCCCCGGGTTCAGTCCCCCTGCATGGCACCTAGGGTAAGTATCTTCTACTATAGCCTCGGGCCGACCAAAGCCTTGTGAGTGGATTTGGTAAACGGAAACTGAAAGAAGCCCGTCGTATATATGTATATGTATATATGTGTGTGTGTGTATATGTTTGTGTGTCTGTGTTTGTCCCCTAACATTGCTTGACAACCGATGCTGGTGTGTTTACGTCCCCGTAACTTGGCGGTTCGGCAAAAGAAAGACCGATAGAATAAGTACTAGGCTTCCAAAGAATAAGTCCTGGGGTCGATTTTGCTCGACTAAAAGGCGGTGCTCCAGCATGGCCGCAGTCAAATGACTGAAACAAGTAAAAGAGTAAAAGAGAGAGTAATGTGTTCTCTTATTTCTTTTAGATGTTTCAGTCATTAGACTGTGGCCATGCTGGAGCACCACCTTGCATTTTTAGTCGAATGAATCAACCCCAGTAAATATATATTCATTTAAAGCCTGGTACTTATTCTCTTGGTTACTTTTGGTGAACCGCTAAGTTATAGGCTGACCAATGCCTTGTGAGTGGATTTTGGTAGACGGAAACTGAAAGAAGCCCATTGTATGTATGAGTGTGTGTGTGTGTGTGTGTGTGTGTGTGTGTGTGTGTGTGTGTGTGTGTGTGTGTGTGTGTATCTATGGATGACAGACAGAGCGAAAACACACCTGTGCCACAGCTTCTTCATATCCTGTGGTTCCATTGATTTGACCAGCAAAGAACAGGTTACTGATATGAAGTGTTTCCAAAGACTTCTTCAACTGACGTGGATCCATGTAGTCATATTCAACACCATAACCTTTATTGTGGAACACAAAATAATAATAATAATAATAATAATAATAATAACAATAATAATAATAACAATAAATGCAGAAGGCCTGATAATAATAATAATAATGGTTTCAAATTCTGCCACAAGGGCAGCAATTTTGGGGGAGGGGATGAGTCAATTACTTCGACCCGCAAGTCTTCAACTGGTACTTCATTTATCGACCCTGAAAGGATGAATAGCAAAGCTGACCTTGGCAGAATTTGAACTCAGAACATAGCAACGAGTGAAATGCTGCTGAGCATTACATTCATCCGGTGTGCTAACAGTTCTGCCATCTCACCGCTTGAAGAATAATAATAATAATAATAATAATAATAATAATAATAATAATAGTAATAATAATAATAATAATAATAATAATAATAATAATAATTAATAATAATAATAATAATAATAATAATAATAATAATTAATAATAATAATAATTAATAATAATAATAATAATAATAATAATAATAATTAATAATAATAATAATAATAATAATAATAATTAATAATAATGATAATAATAATAATAATAATAATAATTAATAATAATAATTAATAATAATAATAATAATAATGAATAATAATGATAATAATAATAATAATAATAATAATAATTAATAATAATAGTAATAATAATAATAGTAATAATAATAATAATAATAATAATACAAATGGGTTTCACTCTGTGTTGAGCGTTTATGATGTGGGGGTCTACTATGTGTGTGTATGTCCATGTGCATGTATGTGTGTTTCCCTGTGATGGTGGTTGGTGTGTGTGTGTGTGAAGGAGTTTAGTCTGTGTTGTGTGTGATGTGAAGGTTCACTTTGTATGTGTTTATATGTATGCTTGTGTGTACATGTGGCAGGGTATATTCTATGTGTCCGTGTTTGTGTGTGTGTGTGTGTGTCAGGGGGGGGGCGAGGTTTATTCTGTGTGTGTGTCCATGTGCGTGAGTGTGTGTGTGTGTGCATCTGTGTGTTGGTGCGTGGGTGGCTATATTCTGCATGTCCATATGTGAATGAGTGTGTCCGTGTGCTTGTGTGGTAGGGTACATTCTGCATACATTCAGATGTGTGTGTATGTGTGTGTGGAGTGAGTTTTACTTTGTACGTGTTCATGTGTATGCATATATATGTGCGTGTATGTGTGTGTGTGTGTATCTGTGTGCGCATGCGTGCATATGTGAAGTGAGTTTTATTTTGTAGATATTCATGTGTGTGCGCATGTGTGTGTGAGGCAAGTTTTGTTCTCCCATGTCTACAAACACGAGTGCATGTATGCGTGTTACAGCAGGGTCTACTGTGCATCTGTATGTGCACGCGTCTGTGTGTATGTGCATGTGTGTGTGTGTGTGTGTATATTTAAGCGTGTTGTGGGGTTGTACTGTTCCTTACTAATAATAATAATAATAATAATAATAATAATAATAATGATGATGATACGAATATAGGTAATTACGGACCTGGCACCCAGCCTAGTGTGGTGATGTGATGGTGGTGGTGGTGGTGACGGAGGAGGAGTGGTAGAGGTGATAATGGAGGATGTGATGGTGGTGGAGGAGAAGGTGATGACGATGGAGGTAGTGGTGGAGATGGTGGAGGAAGAGGAAGGGGCGGCGGTTGCATTCAATTGTTTGGTGATGTGTGGTAATTATGGTGTTGGAGTGGTGGTGGTGGCAGGTAGTGGTAGTGTTTTGTGATGATGCTGTGTAAGTGTGGTTGTGTGTCTTGTGGTGGTGGTGGCAGTGTTGGGGATGTAGTACTGTGTAGTGGTAGTGTTGGGGATGTAGTACTGTGTGGTGGTAGTGTTGGGGATGTAGTACTGTGTGGTGGTGGTTGTTTGTTATGATATTTAGTGATGCTGGTGGTGATGGTTGATGATGTATAGGCTGTAGTTTAGTGTGTGGTGGTAGTGTAAGGAATGTAGTACTGTTACAAGGTCAGCAATTTTGGCAGAGCATGTACATTGACCCTTAATACTCAACCGGTACGCGTTTTATTGACCCCCGAAAGGATGAAAGGCAAAGTCGACCTTGGCAGAATTTGAACTCAGAATGTAAAGATAGACAAACAGTATTTAAGTATTTTTTCCCAGCGTGCTAACGATTTTGCCAGCTCGTTGCATCAACATCATCATCATCATCGTTTAATGTCCGCTTTCCATGCTGGCATGGGTTGGACGGTTTGACTGGGAACTGGTGAAACCAGATGGCTACACCAGGCTCCAATCTGATTTGGCAGAGTTTCTACAGCTGGATGCCCTTCCTAACGCCAACCACTCCGCGAGAGTGTAGTGGGTGCTTTTACAGTTTCCGTCTACCAAATCTACTCACAAGGCTTTGGTCAGCTTGAGGCTATAGTAGAAGAACCTTGCCCAAGGTGCCACGCAGTGGGACTGAACCTGGAACCATGTGGTTGGGAAGCAAGATGCTTACCACACAGCCATGCCTGCACCTATACATACACACGGATGTACACACAGACACACAAATCTTATAACACAAATAACGCCGACCCCTTTTCTCCTATTATCCCCACCCCAGTGTTGAAACTGCCCCACCTCACCTTCACAACCATCATAAGTCCACTGTTACCACCACTTCCACCACCACACCAACAAACACCACCACTACCACCGCCGGTACTACTTACAAGACAACCACCACCACTACACCACCACCACAACACTACCACCACAACAATCATCAATACTACCACCACAACAATCATCAATACTACCACCACCACCACTACCACCGCCAGTACTACTTACAAGACAACCACCACCACTACGCTACCACCACAACACTACCACCACAACAATCATCAATACTACCACCACCACCACTACCACCGCCAGTACTACTTACAAGACAACCACCACCACTACGCTACCACCACAACAATCATCAATACTACCACCACCACACCAACAAACACCACCACTACCACCGCCAGTACTACTTACAAGACAACCACCACCACAACACTACCACCACAACAATCACCCCCCCCCCCCCCATCACAACAATCACCAACATTACCACACACACACACAGACACGCGTATAGAAAGACCAGAAGAAAGAGAAGACTATTCACCTGCTTGAACAATCTCACAGTTTTCAAGTCCGGGTAGGGTACGTGCTAATTCTAGTTGAAATATTTCTGGCATCGTACAGGAGATGCCGCTTGGGTAAATAATGGTTGAATCTAAACCTGGGGAAACAGACAGGATGAGAGAAGGGAGAAAGAGAGAGAATCAGAGAGACAGACAGACAGAGTAACAAAAACAAAAAACGTATGTAAAATCATTTTGCAATAAACGAAATGGAAGAAAAAAAAAATTAATAAAAAATAAACGGGGGTATTTTAGAAAAAAAAAAACGTTTTAGAAAATGGAATATGAAAGGGTTTTAGGGTTAAAACAACGTTGGAAATATTTATATGTTAATTAAACTCAGGTGTTGCTCTGTGGTTAAGAAACTGGCTGTGTGATGAGATTGTTTTGGGTTCAGTTCCACTGTGTGGTACCTTGGATTAAATGTCTCTTCCTATAGCCCCACGCCCTAGCAGTTGAGGGAACCTGTGGAAGAGGTAGACCCAGGAAGACCTGGGATGAGGTGGTGAAGCACGACCTTCGAACTTTAGGCCTCACCGAGGCAATGACTAGTGACCGGAACCTTTGGAAATATGCAGTTCCTGAGAAGACCTAGCAAGCCAAGTGAAAGCATAATCTGTGGCCTTTACCAGGGGTGTAGCCAGCCCACTTATTCGTATCTTTATGTAGTGGCGCGAAATTATAGCTGCCATTGAGGAAGTACTATTCTGCGCATGCGCAAGGGACTTCACCACCGGAAGCCCCTCAAGTTGCACATGCGTAGTAAAACTAGTACTTAAAGAGTGAGTTTCACTTTGTAAGTCAGTTGAGCGACAGACCTTCTACGTGACAACTCCTCGCTCCTCAACGAAGCACTCTTCACCACGATGCCTTCGATGGTGATAGCTACTTGCTTCTCTGGCAGGCATCAAGGAAGCCCTTAACCTTCCATTACCAAATTACTACTTAATCAGCAGCTGCTAGGCTGAATGATGACAGGAATTGTGAAACCAAGCATCATCAAAAAAAAAAAAAAAAAAACTTATTTTTATTGTTGTAAAATTGTTCTAATGTCTCTTCATATAAAATGCTGTTGAAAGGTGATTGAAATTGAAATAGAAACCAAATTCGACGACTGGCCACCCATGCCAACCTCTCCTTCATTGGACACTAACAACTACAACAAAAGCAACAGCAAACAATAACAGCAGAAAGATAAATAGCAACAGAAACTACAACTACAACAAAAGCAACAGCAGCACCACTGCTAACACTACTGCCAACACCTCAATCACTGCCATATTTAATCTTAACATATACGTAAAGAGTTTAGTGTCTTCTGTTGAAATCTAAGCAATGTTTTGTGGCTTACCTTCAGGTTCAAGCCATACTGGATGGCTTTTGGGCCCAAATCTCATGATTTTTGCTTCAAAGGACGGACAATACCTGGAAAAACAACAAGAAAAAAGCAATAAGAATAATTGTTTATAATATTGGACCCTAGAGTTTGTGACTCTGATGATTATGAAGGACCAAGAAGGTACAGTGAGTCTGGATTAAGGAATCTTCATAGAAACACGTGTAGGAAGAATTCTAGTTGATTACGTTGACCCCAGGGATTTGAGGCTTGACTAGTGACTAAACGATAACTACTACTGTGACAATTAATTAATGGCAATAATTATAACAACAACATTTAAGAAGAGAGAGAGAAAGAGGGGGAGAGACAAAGAAGAGAGATTTAAAGGGGGATGTGGGGTGAGAGAGACTGAGAAATTGAAAGAGGAAGAGAGTGAGAGTGATGGAGAGTGAGAGAGTATGAATGCACGAAGCATCGGTTGAGAGGGTGGGAATGAAAGAATAGGATAAAGAGAGAGGGTGGGAGGAGAGAGAGGATTAAAAGAGAGAGAGAGAGAGAGTAAGAAAGAGGTTAAGAAGGAAAAACAAAGAAAGCGACAGAGTGAAAGAGAGAAGATTAAAAGAGAAAGACGGTAAGAAAGAGGTTAAGATGGAAAGAAATTGAAAGAGAGAAGAACAAAGAAAGAAAGAGACTGAGTGAAAGAGAGACGTAAGAAGGAATGAAATGGAAAGAGAGAAAGATAAACAAAGAAAGAGATTCAGTGAAAGAGAGAGGATTAAAAGAGACAGTGTGTAAGAAAGAGGTTAAGAAGGAAAGAATTTGAAAGAGAGAAGAACAAAGTGTGTGCAAGAGAAGAGATTGAAAAAGAGGGGGGGGACTAAATTGGTGAGAGAAAGAAAAGGGGAGAGGGGAAGATGAAAGAAGGGGTGAAGAAAAAAACAGACAATGAGGGAGAAGGAGGAGGAAGTGAGAGAGAAGGGGGGGACAAATGTGAGAGAGTAGGAGGGTAGTGAAAAAGAGAGTATGCGAGAGAGAGAGAGAGAGAGAGAGGGAAGAAGGTAAGAGTAAGAGAAAGAGTGAGAGAAAGAGATATGCAGGTAGGGGGGGAGTTTTTGAGCGCAACTGCGATGGAGAAACGAGAGAGAGAGATGGAGAGAGAGAAAGAGGAGAGTGTATGTGAGAGAGAGAGAGAGAGAAACAGAGAAGTATGGAAAAGAAAGCCAGGGAGAGGGAGATTCTTGAAGAAAAAGAGAGGAATTAGAGTGAGAGAGAGAGAGAGAGGGGAAAAGGGAAGTGTGTGAGTGAAAGACAGGGAGAAGGGGAGGACAGTGAGAAAGAGAGAGAGAGGGGGGGCAGTCTTTGAGGGAGGGGAGAAGTAAGAGATAAGAAGAAGAAGAAGAAGAAGTCAGTCTGAAGCAGACGAGAATCGAGAAAAGCAACAGAGACGGTTGTCGTGGAATATCCTGAACAGTGTTTGTCTATCGGCCGAATGCAAAACACCATAGCATCTTGGTAAAACATCGCCTACATCACATGCACGCACACACACACACACATATATATATATATATGTGTATATATATGTGTGTGTATATATATATATATCCATCTGTTTGGTAAGTGATCAAGTTAGCTAATATTTCCTTTCAAATTGATTGCTCCATGAAATTATGCCTACATGCTTGTATATAAATACATAACTACGTGCATACAATACACACACACATACATACATAACTAAATACATAGATACATTTATATGCATATGCACACACACATATATATACACAGGCATACATAACATATGTACACACTCACATACATAACTACATAAGTATAGACATGTATGTAAAAAATACATTTGTTATATTTAATATATATTTATATATATACATACATACGTACAAATATATATATATATAAACATACATAAATGCATATATAAATGCATATACAACTACACACGTAGATATATGTACATGCACAACACATACACATATAGAAACATAAATACACACACACACACATATATATATGTGTGTGTAAACATAGGTATATACTTATGAATTCATTCATTAAGCATACGTACACACCTTCATAAGCACATACATGTACATATATATATAGAAACATATATATAGAAACATATATATATATATATATATATATATATATATATATATATATATATATATATATATATATACATATATATATATATATATATATATAGAAACATATAGAAATAAACAGATTGTTAAATATGTACATACATGACCATGTGTGTGTACAGTGTGTATGCATGTACGTGAATTGGATTTGGGAGATGAAAACTGAAAGAAGCCTGTCGTATATATATATATATATATATATATATATATATATTTGTCTTTGTGTCTTTGTCCGGCCACCGTGACTGAACAACAGATGGTGTGTTTACGTCGCTGTAACTTAGCAGTTTGACAAAAGAGGCCAATAGAATAAGTGCTAGGCTTACAAAGAATAAGTCCTTGGATCGATTTCTTCGACTAAAAAACCCTTTAAGGTGGTGCTCCAGCATGGCCCCAATCAAATGACTGACACAAGTAAGAGAATATCCCGATAGGTGCAGGTACGGTCGTGTTGTTAAGAAGCTTGCTT
>NC_142957.1:17991096-18031096 GCF_046866305.1 Octopus bimaculoides
TATGCCCCGCCCCACCCAACAAAAATTGCTGGCTTTGTGCCAAAATCTGAAACCATTATTATTTTTGTTGTTATTATTATCATCATTATTTTGCATTCTCTTTCTTGTTCCAGTGAATAATGGCCAGGCAGTAGAGATGCAGTGGAAGTACAGTTGAGCTGCAGCAGAGATACAGCAGGAAGCAGAAGACGTCTTGCTCATTTACAGAGCCCTTCGTTGTTGCATTCGTTCCTTTGTTAATTCTTCTTGTGCGACTGCTTAAAACGGCACAGTGCCATTTCGAAGCCACACCATCAGCCATAACTGGTCCCTGAGAGGAACAGAAGCCTATAACTGCAACAGCGGAAGACATAAGATACACAGTGATAAAAGAATCATCAAACATAGAGGGACACACTATTGAGAAACAGTGATAAAAGAATCATCAAACATAGAGGGACACACTATTGAGAAACAGTGATAAAAGAATCATCAAACATAGAGGGACACACTATTGAGAAACAGTGATAAAAGAATCATCAAACATAGAGGGACACACTATTGAGAAACAGTGATAAAAGAATCATCAAACATAGAGGGACACACTATTGAGAAACAGTGATAAAAGAATCATCAAACATAGAGGGACACACTATTGAGAAACAGTGATAAAAGAATCATCAAACATAGAGGGACACACTATTGAGAAACAGTGATAAAAGAATCATCAAACATAGAGGGACACACTATTGAGAAACAGTGATAAAAGAAGCATCAAACATAGAGGGACACACTATTGAGAAACAGTGATAAAAGAATCATCATATATTAAAATCCACTGATAACAGGGTTATCAGACGTAAAACATGCAGGGATAATAAAATCGTCAAACATTGAGGGGAAACAGTGTTGAGAACAGCCTCATCAAACATCAAAATCCACCGATAACAGGATTATCAAACATAAGAAATACAGTGATAAAAAAAGGATTATCAAACAATAAAGCGATTTGTGATAACAGGATCATCAAACGTTGAGGTGCACAGTAAAATCAGGATTATCAAACATCAGAGACACGACACAGGGGTAACTTATATTATCAGACATTGAAGGGCAGAACAGAACAGAATTATCAAACATCAAAATACATACTGATGAGAGGATTATCAAACAGGGATTATAGGATTGTCAAATGCCAAAATATACAATAAAAAGCAGGATTATCAGATATACGAGATGCCATGATAATAAGATTATCAGGGACCAACAAACAGAATAATAACAGGATTATCAAACACCGAGGGATAAGATTATCATACACAGATAATCCGATGGTCAGTGAAGCACAGTGATAACGGGATTATCAAAGCATCAATAAATGCAATAGTAAGAGGATTAGCAGATAACCAGAAATACTATACTAACAGGATTATCAAAGCTGTTATTTGTATAAAAGAAAGCGAGGGAGAGGGAGAGGGAGAAGGAGAGGGAGAGGGAGAGGGAGAGGGAGAGGGAGAGGGAGAGGGGGAGAGGGAGAAGTATATATCATACAAAATAAACACTGCTAGGAATAAATCATTAAAATAGAGGACACACAACCCCTTCCTACCCTGCACACACACACACACACACACACACACACACACACACAAGCACTTGTTCCTATATTGATCTTTCCCCCTTGTTTGTGTTTGCACTCCCGAAAGCTGTACAAACACAAACAACCCTATCCGCTCATCCCCACCACCACCACCACCACCACCATACCACTACAACTATCACCACTACAGCTACTACTGCTGTTACCACCACCATAGCCACCACCACCACCACCATACCACTACAACTATCATCACTACAACTACTACCGCTGCTACCACCACCACCGTCACCACCATCACTACTTCTGTTGCTATCATCACCAGCACCATCAACACCACTCACACTACCATCACCACTATAGCCACCACCACCACCACCACCACCACACTGCTGTTGCCCTCATCACCAACACCAGCACCACCACCACCACCACCACCCACATTATCCTCACCACCAATACCACCACTGCAGCCACCACTACCACCACCACCACCACCACCACACTACTGTTGCCCTCATCACCAACACCAACACCATCACCACCACCTACATTATCATCACCATCTATACCACCACTTCAGCCACCACCACCACTGTCTCCACCATCATTACCGTCACCACCATTGTTGTTGCCATAACGCTGCCAGATCTGTGATTCCGTGAAGATGGAGCTAAACGGCAGCCTCAAGGAAACTCTTGGAGTGAGATTGAATTTGAAGACGGCCAATCAATACACCGTTGAAAACGTCATGTCATAGTGCCCAGCCCAATCCGAGATTCTATTTAACAGCAGATTTAATAATAACAATAACAACATATTTTTCCTTTCCAAATGGAATAATAATAATAATAATAATAATATCTTCCACAATATTAAACATTCGGGCACCAAGCCTTATAATCCATAGAGGACCTTGAGAGGACCCATGAGACTTTGACAACAGGTTGCTGGATGCTCTCAAAGAATTAACCAAGGTAAAATCAAGAGCTCTGAGAAGTAAATAATAATATTAATAATAATAATAATTTATCTATTTTATTTGCCACCAGGGCAACAAATGAGGGGAGTCAATGCAACAACAGGCATAAAATATGGGGATTTACAAGCAATGGAATGATATATATATATATATATATGTGAATATATGAGAAAAAATAATAAGAAAGTATATGTGATATACAATAAGACATAGAAAGAAAATAAACATATGATAAAAATAATAATAATAATAACAACATCAATAATGGTTTATTTTATTGACCACAGGAGCCCAATACATTGATGGCAATATCAAAGGAGAAAATACAACACACAAAATGGTGGGGGATTATATTGATGATAACAGGAAACAACAAGAAGAAGAATATAACACAAGAGTTTGAAATAGAATTCAGGAAGATAAATATATAAATAGAATCCCTAATGATAGGACAGTACACCAAGGGTAATTTGGAGAAAACCCCATACAGAAAGTCTTGGATTATTTATTCTGCTGTCTCAAAGGCATTGGAAGTGCCTTCTTCCAATAATAATGATAATAATAATAATAACAGAGTAAAAGTAACACCACCAAAACAAACCAGCATAGAGCTGTGAAAATATGCAATATAAACAACAATATGTTCAAATTGGCCTGGTCTGGCCTCTTACACTTGCCCTACAATGCAATTCTAAAAACATATAATCACACAAGGAAAATCTCAAAGCTACAATATGATGCATGGTTAATTTAAACAATTAATAAGCATTACAATTAACAGAGTTCAACTCTTGAAGCATTTAATCTGGCCATATCCAACCCGAAAACGGTCAGATCTGACTTCTTACACTTGCCCTACAATCTTACTCTAAAAATAAAACAATCACATATAGAAATCTTGAAGCTACGAGCTACTTTGCTGGTTTTTTATTCCATTTTCCAAAGAACTTGAGCAAATCAATGATGGAAAATATCTGACATCGTCACAGAAAAGACAAAGAGAAAAATACAGATATTTAAGGAGAAAAAAGGGAAATTAAAACAATTGACCCAAAATGGCTGCCGAAAACACAACACGGCATGCGGAAGCTTATTACTTGTACTTTATTGCAGGAATTGGATTGTTTTTCAACTCTTTGGTGATTCTATGCATCATTTTTAAGAAGTCGCTTCGCCGAATGACCAGTGCATTTTTGGTACACGCCTGTCTACTCAACGAGTTCCGCTCCATGTTTTGCATCTTGTTTGCAAACAACCTCCTCAGCCAGCGCCAACCGAGCAACTGCGACCTGGAGGGCTCCACTTACATCGTCATCATGACGGTTTATACATTCAACATGGTTGCCATGGTGTGTTGCGAGGCGTACACGTTCGGAGAAACGAACATTGGCGGTGATGCAAAAGGCACGTTCTGCTGTGTGTTGTTCGGGCTAGTCATGGTTTACATAGGGAGCTTGATACTGCACTTGGGACCCACGCTAATCGGAGGCTACTTCGGTTTTCATCCAGATATTGGAAATTGCTCTTTCATACTCGGACAAGTGGAGAGTTACGTCGCTTATACGATGTGGATAGCAATTGTGAGTCTGGCACTAATTGCCATGGCACACTATATCTCGAGGTTGTACAAAGAAATACAGGTCAACCAACCGAATCGTGTCTCCATGTTGGTTCGTTCCTCCATCTGCTTTGCTAATGCGCCGAAGGTGTCGGAGAGCAGCGTGCGTGCAATGGTCGACGATTCACTGCACCGTGCCAAGCTCTTCATCGCCGTCTCGGTGAGCTTCGCTGCATGCTGGTACCCACTCTTTGCGCTCATCTTGATCGACATGAAATTTCAGGTGTCGCCGAAAGTCTACCAAGCGTTCAGCTTCATCGCCTGGACGCAGTCAGCCATCGAGCCGATACTCTACACGTTCCTTGACCGGAAGCTCAACCTGTTCGTGCGCTACGTGTCCTGTGGTGGGCAGCGGAAGTACGACATGGAGACTATAGTGTCGCTAATGTCGCAGTATCAACAGGCTGTGGCGCAACAAGACCTGCCTGACAACGAAACCGGTCAACTGCGCCGCCAACAGCAACAGCAACAACAACAACAACAGCAGCAGCACTACCCCCACCACCACCACCACCATCACCACCATCATCACCCACAGCAACAGCCGCACCAGCATCAGCATCAGCAGCATCGCATTCGACAACAGGGTTATGCAGTAGATGAGACTGGCCAACGGGTCAGTGAGGAATATCCACTTCCAGAACCTCTCAGAGATGAACCGCCCCGTGAAACATACCCCCACCCAGACTATGAGTACCGAGTGTGAGTGTGGCAATGAAGGACAGCCACTGACTTTTCCTACCCTAAGGGGCTTTTAAACCCAAGGTTTACATGCTATTATATATAGCTTTCCTACTTTGAATTCAACCTTTAAAAACAAATCATTAACAACAATAATAATAATGATAAACATAGCAACTATACCTGGATCCTCAATACTACACACTATCCAAAAAAATAGCCCTGTTAGGAACAGCCCACATCCTACACAAGACGCTATTAATCCAGTAATACAACCCAAACAAAACAATCTGCAAACACAAGACTCACTCTATACAGCAAATGTCCAATGAAATAAACTGTCACCAGCAAGCTAGATAACCAATGCATTACACACTCAACACAATACAAACAGTGATGCAACAAAAGACTGCACCACACCTCAAAAGACAAATGCTGCACACATCCCAGCAACATGGAGGTGTAGCAGGTGATGAGTAGAAATTTACCTGAAACCACCAAAATGCTGAACAATGATAATAATAACAATAATAATGTTTTCTTTATTAACCACTAAGGTTTCACAAAAAATGATGGGAACAGTACATGAAGGACATGCAAAAAACAAAAAATTATTAAAATACAAATTTTAACAAAAAAATAATTCCTCAATCGAGGGAGACTACCTAGAGCTGCTCATGGAAGCCCTACGAAACCACACAGGATCTGACCTCTAGGGCAAGTGCCCCCTCCACATCATCTGCAGGTGCATGTTTAGAATAGGCCCCGTTCGTTCATACCATTCTTGCCACATTCATCCACTTTTAAACAAAATTTACCCTTCTACTTTTACTTTCGTTTTCAAGTGAATCTTGAAAAAGTCAATGAGAACTTGGCCAAAGAGGAAAGTATCTGTCTTCTGCCCTTTTAATATGGTCAACCACACAACCTCTTTTGCCAAGGCCACCAAACAAACTGATGACGATAATAACAACAACATTAATCCTACAAACCATTGAGGAAGTCTCTACATGGTTGTTCAACCTGCTAGATATAGCAGCCAAATCTACCTCGAATCACATTCTACAGTCTTCAAAGATGACACTATGGTATAATGTTCAGTGAAGTACATTGTGCCAGAAAAAGCAAACCCCTGCCCCACCAAAAAAAAAAAAAAAAAAAAAAAAAAAATTAAGACAGAATGGTTAAGGCGGGAATGTCTCCGATCATAGGTCTGCTGGATCAGAACTGACCCGGGGTTAAATAACAACATGCATTGCAATTTTTTATTTTATTTTTTTTTTATTTGGAAATGAGAATACTCAGAATTTACTGAAAGAAAATTAGGAGATCGTGTGTGTGTGTGTGTTTGTGTGTGCATATGTGCATGTGTGTGTGTATGTGTGCATGTGTGTGTATATATATATATATATATATATATATATATATGTATGTATATGTATATATAAGTAAAGTTGTAGTATATTGTCAACTTAACGTGACAACCCCAATAAGGGAACACACTACTGCCGTTTAGCCCTAGGAAGCTGGACCGCTTCCTGTCGGCCTTGACACATTTCCTGTGTCCTTATGTTTGCGAGGGGGAGACAAACTCCTCCACCCAGCCCAGTCAGCATTCAGGGACATATTTCTGAGTCTTTGCTCGTCATCAGCCTGAAGTAGCTTGACCGGCTAGCTGGCTGAAGAAGTCTGTTTAGCCCTGGCAAACATATATAATCAGAGTGAAATTTATTCACTGGTTACCATATATATATATGTGTGTGTGTGTGTGTGTGTGTATATATATATATATATATATATATATATATATATATACTCACATATGTCCATGTATATTAGCAAACAAAGTTACAAAGAACACAATGGAAAACTGGTAGGATTTGAACTCAAAACGTAGAGGACCATAACTACATATACTAGACAGTTTATCTGACCCATGATACTTATATTGACATCTACCATACGATTGGATAGAACCCGAAATTATTTACAAGAGAGGACCTCAAAAAATAGTGGCCATCACCCTATCCACCATGCCAGTGGTACAAAACTGAAGGGTGTCCTCCCCACCCATGAAGGGTGGGCATGGGAAGATTTTAGCAACGGGAGTGCAGATGACTACCAACCTTGTGGCTTTTTAATAATCTAATCTAATATTTTTGAACTGCCTTCATGGAAAAATACATCTTTCTTTTTTTTTTAATATTGATTTAATAAATTTCTTTCATTTTTGCAGACGTTTTAAAACAAAGTTTTAATTTAAAAAAAAAGAAAACGTTTTTATTGAGAATAAAAATTGTAAATCTTGTTATTGTTGAACAACCTAATGATTAAACTTTTAAAAAAAGCATTTTCAATTTGTATTTTTTAATCACGGGTGTGGGGCACTGAGGGTGGGAGGTGTTTCGATGCAGCCGTTTGCAAGCTACTTATTTGGCATCATTGATTCGATGATGACTTATTTGACATCAGACCTTTTGATGTTTCTCTAGATTTCTCCCTCCTTTCCCCCCCCCCCCACTCTTTCCTGGCTGTGATTATATTTCTCTTTATGCATATGAGGAGAGGAGAGGAGAGGGTGGGGGTGGGGGGAAGTGTTTATGTCAGTTGTGTTCAATTAGCTACAATCTCTCTCTCTCTCTCTCTCTCTGTCATTGTCTCTCCCTCTCTGTCTGCTTAAGTGTGTAAGCATATTTTTCTTTACGTGTACGAAGAAAAAGGGAAATTATTTATGTCAATCATGTTCAATTAATAAATTCTAATCTCCCTCTCTCTCTCTCTCTCTTTCCCTTTCTCTCCCCCCTCTCTCTTTCCCTTTCTCTCCCCCCTTCTCTCTCTCTTTCCCTTTCTCTCCCCCCTCTCTCTCTTTCCCTTTCCCCCTCTCTCTTTCCCTTTCTCTCCCCCCTCTCTCTCTTTCCCTTTCCCCCTCTCTCTTTCCCTTTCTCTCTCTCTTTCCCCCTCTCTCTCTTTCCCTTTCTCCCCCCTCTCTCTCTTTCCCTTTCTCTCTCTTTCTCTCTTTGTGAGCATCTGGCTATGTTTGTATATATATATATATATATATATATATATATATATATATCTGGTTCTGTTTGTATGTATGCGTAATCTCTCTCTCTCTCTCTCTTTGCTTATGTGTGTGAGCATCTAATCTTTGTGTGTGAATAACACTCACTCTCTCCCCCTCTCTCTCTCTCCCTCTGTCTCTCTCTCCCCCTCTCTCTGTGGGTGCTTATAAGTATGTGCCTCTTTCTCTTTGTAAATATGAGAAGAGGGAAAAGAGTTTGTCATTTGTGTTTAATTTATAAATTGTAATAGCTCTCTCTTTCTCTCCCCCTCTCTCTCTCTTTCTCTCCCCCTCTCTCTCTATTTCTCTCCCTCTCTCTCTCTCTTTCTCTCCCCCCTCTCTCTCCATTTCTCTCCCTCACTCTCTCTTTCTCTCCCCCTCTCTCTCTATTTCTCTCCCTCACTCTCTCTTTCTCTCCCCCTCCCTCTCTCTTTCTCTCCCCCCTCTCTCTCTATTTCTCTCCCCCCTCTCTCTCTTTCTCTCCCCCTCTCTCTATGTGTGTATGCATCTAGTTATGTTAGTATGTATGTGTAATACTCCCTCCCTCCCTCCCTCTCTGTTTATGCATATATACACATAGTTTATATATATATGTGTAATATCCCCCTCTGTCTGTCTGTCTGTCTCTCTCCCTCTCTCTCTCTCACATCCTGTTTAGGTATGTATGCATAACGTCCCCCCTCTGTGTGTGTGTGTGTGTGTGTGTGTGTGTGTGTGTGAATCTATTTCGTTTTGTGTATGAGGACAGGAAAATCGTTTGCATCAATTGCTTTCAATTAATAAATTGTAACCTCTCCCTTTCACTCTCTCTCTCTCTCTCCCCCCCACTCTCTCAGTCTCTACCCCCCCCCCCCACTCTCTCAGTCTCTCTCAGTATATTACAGTGCACCCCTGCACTCTGCAGAGTGGTTGGTGTCAGGAAGGGCATCTAACCAAAAAAAAAATTTAACCCCCCCCTGCCAAACCAGATACAGATATAGCCTGGGGGTAGCCTTCTACCTGGTCGGCTCCTGTCAACCGTCCTACCCAGGCATGCATGGAAGATGGACATTAAACAACACCATTGATGTTGATGATGATGATGATGATGAATGGATAAATGAAAGACTGAATTTTTACAGCAAAAAAAAACAAGAAAAAAAAACAACAATCGAAAAACCAAGGAAGAAATGGAGAAGGTAGAATTAATTAAACTGCAGACTCTTCTTATTGATAAATGTGGAACCGACAAGATATTAATAACAGCAACAAGAACTACAAGAAGCAGAAGTGATTATGGATAATTTGATGGAGCAATTAAATGCTTTTTACCAAAACCATTTTTTTTTTTAAACTGTTTTGTTTCTTGATTGTCTTCATGGCTAAAATTTCTGCTAAAATTTCATATTTTAAGAATAAAATACAGACTATATTGTATAGGCCTTCTGTCCCCTGTTGTTCCCCATCAGTAACCCCTTGCAATGACTAAGGCAAATAGTCTAATAACGGGGATATAAACCCTTAACACAAAAAAGGCTTTCCTATCCGTGTGGGACTTGAACCCACATCCCTTTATTAACATGACTAAGTGTGTTACCTTTACAGCAGCATATATATATATATATATATATATACACTCCTAAACAAGTACATGCATACACACACATGATCATACATTTTACACACACATACACACAAGCACATATATACACACACTCACAAACACAGGTACATGCATACACATACATAGACACCCAAATAAGCACATACATGCATAAGTGCTGACATAAACACACACACATATACATACACACGCACAGACACACACACACACATTCAAACATACAAGCACAGACACACTCATACATATTTAGACACACACACACGCATACACATGCCCCCATCGTCAGTGTTACAAGGTAACTAAACTAAACTCAGACTTCTAGAAATATCCTGCCCGACATTCACACACATACATAAATACACACACACACACACACACACGCACGCACACACACGTCTACACACTTTTAGTATGCCTTATAGAGAAGGAGATAACATTACATTGCCTTTCTCTCTCTCTCTCTCTCTCTCTTACTTTGTGTGTATATATAAGTGTGTGTGTGTTTGTGGGAGTGTGTATAACATATATATGTGAGTATGTGTGTGTGTATATATATATATATATATATATATACACACACACACACGATATATATGTATACATATTCATATATATATATATAAATATATATACATATACTAATATATATACATATATATACTTATATATACATATATATACACACACATACATATATATATACACATATAAATACAAAAATATATACATATATACATACACATATAAATATATATATATATATATATATATATATATATATATATATATATATATATCATCGTCGTTTAACGTCCGCTTTCCATGCTAGCATGGGTTGGACGATTTGACTGAGGACTGGTGAAACCAGATGGCTGCTGCACCATGCTCCAATCTGATTTGGCAGAGTTTCTACAGCTGGATGCCCTTCCTAACGCCAACCACTCCGAGAGTGTAGTGGGTGCTTTTACGTGCCACCGGCACGAAGGCCAGTCAGGCGGTACTGGCAACGGCCACGCTCAGAATGGTGTATTTTATGTGCCACCTGCACAGGAGCTAGTCCAGCATCAAACTTCCATTCAGTTTGGTTTCTTTCTACCAATTCCATTTCAAAAGTATTGGTCAGATTGAAGCTGCAGTAGAAGACACTTGCCCTAAAGTGCCAAGCAGCGGCACTCGGAACCTGCACCATTATAATTCCAAAGTACCAAAGTAAACTCTATCTCCACACAGCTATACCTCTATCGGAAGATATTTCAAAACGGAAAAAAAAACCTCTTAAATAGAATCACAGAAACTGGCATGGTTCCTGCTTTTCTTCAATAGCATTTGCTTAAAAGCTATTGTTTGAAGGCCATAACACAGATTTAAAAAAAATAAGTTAATTGTTCATAAAATGAGTAAATCAGTTAAACTGATGTAGCTTTAAATACCACGAAATTTCCTAAAGACTGCACACTTAATGTTCTTTCAATGCAACGCAAAATCTGAGTCAGACGTAAGAAATAAGGAATAATTTTTTAAGGCCAGATACATTATTGTACCATTATTGCTTACTACATATTTTTTTTTATTGTAGAGGCGCAATGGCCCAGTGGTTAGGGCAGCGGACTCGCGGTCATAGGATCGCGGTTTCGATTCCCAGATCAGACAATGTGAGTGTTTATTGAGCGAAAACACCTAAAAAGTTCCACGAAGCTCCGACAGGGGATGGTGGCGAACCCTGCTGTACTCTTTCACCACAACTTTCTCTCACTCTTTCTTCCTGTTTCTGTTGTGCCTGTAATTCAAAGGGTCAGCCTTGTCACACTGTGTCACGCTGAATCTCCCCCGAGAACTACGTTAAGGGTACACGTGTCTGTGGAGTGCTCAACCACTTGCACGTTAATTTCACGAGCAGGCTGTTCCGTTGATCGGATCAACTGGAAACCCTCGACGTCGTAAGCGACGGAGTGCCACAATTTCTTTTATTTTTTAATGGCTTAAAACCTGCACTTCATGCAGCCTTTTAAACTAGCTCTTGCAGAGGGCTAATTGGGCCGGCAGCCCAAAACTAAGGAAAGCTAAATAGCATGACTATAATATACCTACAATGACTATATGCCCCAATGGTGTTTGATCAGAGGTTAAGGACAGACAAGAATTAATTCTGTAATGCAATCATTTTATTGTTCATCATCATCATCATCATCATCATCATCGTTTAACGTCCCAATCCCAAATTGAATTCCAACTGGTGAGGGGCCAGAATTGTAAAGGAAGGTGCCAATGAAGGCAGGAGGAAACAAAGACTAGACTGAAACAGGCGACAATTATAACTAAGAAGTCCCCTTACCTTGGGCCAACGGTTTCCTCTTTCACATGTTTATTCAGGTGTAGAGTCTTCTTAACGATCTCAGCTGCCTTGGGTGTCGTGTAGGTGAGATAACATAACAACTGGTCTTCAGGCTGTAATTGAAACCAATGGATTAAAATCATCATCATCATCATCGCCGACATCATCATCATCATCGCCGACATCATCATCATCATCGCCGACATCATCATCATCATCGCCGACATCATCATCATTTAACGTTTGAAAAGCTTTAGTCAAGCGAATCAATCCTACCACCAAATACTTATTTTATTTTTAGTAAGCCCATTGCTTATTTTATCAGTCACTTTAGCTGAACTGCTAAGCTATGGAGACATAAATACAACACCAGAAATCAAGCAGCGGTAG
Organism: Octopus bimaculoides; assembly: GCF_046866305.1. Lineage (NCBI taxonomy): Eukaryota > Metazoa > Mollusca > Cephalopoda > Octopoda > Octopodidae > Octopus > Octopus bimaculoides. Next base: position 18,003,346 of record NC_142957.1, read on the forward strand.
GAGGAACACACACACATACATATACACACATGTATATATATATATATATATATATATATATATATATATTTGGTGGGCTCCTTTCAGCTGCTGTCTACCAAATCCACCCACAACGAATTGGTCAGCCTTTGACGTCTGTTTTCCATGCTGGCATGGGTTGTTTTACCAGAGCTAGCAAGCTGGAGAGCTGCACCAGGCTCCAGTCTAATTTGATGATGATGATAATGACTACGGTGATGCTGATGACAATAATAAAGATGGTTGTGGTGGTGGTGAATGGTAGCAAGCAAGGATATAATGATGAAGATGGTGGTGGTGATGATGACGATGATGGTGATGATGGTGGTGATGAAGTTTATGATGATTTTTTTTTTTAGGGAGGATTAAGTATTCAGTGCAGGTAGGTGGGGGGAAGGTAGGGAGAGGCACTGGGCTTCATTTGTTCCATTCTGGCAAAATGCTGCTGAACCCCCACCCCACCCATCGCCCCCTGCCCGATATTGCTCTGAAATAGTTTCCACAGATGTTTGAATCTTGGAATGGGCAACAGAGAAGAAAACTACCTTTCCATACACACACACACACACGTGTGTGTGTATGGAAACATATACAGGCACTTATGTGTGTATATATACACATGCGTATATATAAATATATATATAAATATACACACACACACACGTATATAAATACACACATATACAAACGCACACACACACACACACATATATAGACATATATACATACACACATATACATATATGGCAGCAAATATATATGCGTGTAGCACCCACTACATGCTCGAAGAGCTTGGTGGTAGGAAGGGCATCCAGCCATTGAAACCATGCCAAATCAGACTGGAACCCTGATGCAGCCCCTGGCTTACCAGTTTCCAGCCAAACCGTCCAACCCATGCCAGCATGAAAAGCAGACGTTAAATGATATATATATATATATATATATATATATATATATATATATATATAGAGAGAGAGAGAGAGAGAGAGAGAGAGAGAGAGCAAGGTTGTTTTTTTTTTCCAGTTATCCAGGAAAGCCATGTCTGACCCCTGAGGAGGGGAGAGGGAAATATCACCCTACTTGGGACCGGGTGAGGGTTGGTAAGAGGAAGAGCATCCCGGTCCTTCATGTACCCCGCTTATCAACCAATGAAGAGCAGAAAGAATGTCATACAAACCTTTATCCAGACTTTGTCGTTGAGGAAAGAGAACGGCATGGGAGGATTGTCACCAGGCTGGACAATTGTCTTGGAGAAATCAATAGTACGACCATCCAGACGTGGCGGAGTGCCTGAAATGGAGACAACAACATACACAATATATATTTATGAGATATATGTATAAACGTGCTTGTGTATATATGTATGTGGCCGTTGCCAGTACCGCCTGACTGGCCTTCGTGCCGGTGGCACGTAAAAGCACCCACTACACTCTCGGAATGGTTGGCGTTAGGAAGGGCATCCAGCTGTAGAAACTCTGCCAGATCAGATTGGAGCCTGGTGCAGCCATCCGGTTTCACCAGTCCTCAGTCAAATCGTCCAACCCATGCCAGCATGGAAAGCGGACATTAAACGATGATAGGAAGTCTGCTACAGAGACATTGAGCAAATAATTGTTTGTAAAAAAATGTGATGTAAAACTCAGCCTCGTTAAATTTTTGAAATAATTAGTAAAAGTTAATTACCTGTTTTTAATCTCCCCATCTTGAAGCCTGCTTTTTCAAGGGAACATGCAAGACCCACAGCTGGTTCATCTCCCAGTCTACCTGCGGGCTTTGAACTCAGTCCAACGGTGATGCAGCCTCGCAGAAATGTTCCTGTCGTTAACACAACAGTTTTGCCAAACATCTGGGTTCCATTTTCTAAAAATGGTAAATTAATGCAATTACAGCACGGAAGACACATTAGCCATTCAAAAACACATTTCAGAACATTGTTAGGATAAACCCTTTAATAAGATGACATCATCAGCATCATCATCATCATTTGACGATTTCCATGCTGGCATGGGTTGGACAGTTTGACCGAACACTGGCAAGCTGAAGAGCTGCACCAGGTTCCAATGTGATATGGAATGGTTTCTATAGCAGCTGGATGCCCTTCCTAATGTCAACCACTCCAAGAGTGTAGTGGGTGGTTTTTACATGCCACAGGCATTGGTACCAGTTAGGAAACACTGGGATCGGCCATGACTGGTCTCACTTGGTTTGACAGGTTTTCTCAAGCACGATGTATTATCAAAAGTCTCTGTTACATGTCACTGCCACCATGAGGCCCAAAGTTCAAAGAGTGCCTTTTACATACCACCAGCACAGGTGCCAGTTACAAACCACCGGCATTGGTCACAACTGCAATTTCACTCAGATTGACAAGTCTTCTCAAGCACAGCATATCACCAAAAGTCTTGGTCACTGGCACCACGTCACAAAAATGGATCCAAAAGATAGTTTTTGAATTAGCCTGCTAGAGTCCTGTAAAAAGCACTCATGCCGATACCACGTAAGAGCATTCATGCGGAGCTACATAAAAGCGCTCGTGCGTGCCACGTAAAAGCACCCAGCTCACTCTGTAAAGTGGTTAGTGTCAGGAAAGGGCATCCAACCATAGAAACCATGCTAAATCAGACCGGAGCCTGGTGCAGCTCTGCAGCTTGTCAGCTCTGGTCAAACTGTCCAACCCATGGACAATGGATGTTAAATGATGATGATGATGATGATGATGATGATGGAAGAAAGCAAATCCTACTCACCCAACAAAACACCGAAACATTCTTGTGTGGCCAAACTATGTTCTGAAGAAACCGATTCTTTCAGTAGAAGGTCTTCAACAGGACTTTCTACGACAGTCAATCCAGGCAGAGTGAGGAGAGCCTTTTGGATAAAATTCTTGTACAAAGTACGATCAATCTGTGCACGTGGGCCCTGGAAATATAAACGCCAAGAAAGAAAACCCTGTTAATGTGGGGGTAATATGTGTTTGGTGAGGTGATGCGATGTGTGGAGTTGAACAAAGCGGTTGGGAAACAAGCTTTTTACCACACAGCCACAGTGTTAGTGTTGTAAATATTATCAACCACACAAACTAAGTTATAACCGCTAAGTTATAGGGATATAAACACACCGGTACCAGATGTCAAGTGATGGTAGGGGAGAAAAACAGACAGACACACACACACACACACACATGATAGGCTTCTTTCAGTTTCTATCTACCAAATCCACTCACAAGGCTTTGGTTGGCCTGGGACAATAGTAGAAGACACTTGCCAAAGGTACCATGCAGTGGGACTGAACCCAAAACCATGTGGTTTGGAAGCAATAAACCATGCCTGCACCTATGTACACGCATACACATGTATACACTCTCGTACACATCACATACATATATACATGCATAAAATAAAGGTTGTTGTTGTCATAGAAGCACCCCAAAATGAGAAACTTACCCAAACAGCGGGTCCTTTCTTGGTATTCAACATTCTGTAATTGATCCCAGTTTCATCTGAAATAATTAATTAATCTCTAATGAACACTCATTTTACAAGAGACATGGGAGTCATGGATGTGCTTACTTTGCTTGACAGGGGCTGGGATCATCCCAAGTTAGTGGCCCCAGAAGCATCAACATCTGTAGACTCTAGATAGATATGACTTGTTGTTTTCGAATTATCATCAAAGCTTCTGTAGCAATGCTTTACTCTAGGTAGGGGTTCTCACTTAACACAAATCTATTTTTACCTCTAGGATAGGATAGTTAATAGTCTGACCTCTACCCTTTGACCTATCCAGTATGAAAGGCCTTACCACAGAGTTTGTGCTCTACTGGCATAGGTCTTGGGGGTCACTGAGGAACACTCTGGGCTGTCTTTAAGGTCTCCCTCTCCCAACTCCTGTTGGTTTTGCAGTGTCATCAATGCATACATAACTTTTTTTCTCAGAAGGGGGTGGTGGCCCCATGTAAACCTCTTTTTCTACTTCTGGCCAGAGGTGTTCTATATTAGTCTGGTCTGTATCCTTTGACCCTACCACAGGGGGCCCTACAACAGGAGCTTGAGCTCTGCTTCAGCTTTCAGGGTCACTGAGGCCCACAAGCCACCAACTTCAACAAGGACTGGACCTTGCAGTGTGACAGGGTACTGTACAGAGGCACCAAAAGGTCAGAATAACAGTGGATTTGAAGATAAAGGGATGAAAAGAAAAAGCAATTGAAATAAATTTACAAAGAAATGCTTTGAAAAATGGAAGCAATTCTACAAACCACAAGCACGGCCACAGAGACCATCAAGAGCATCGACTTCTTTCATCAGATGTCCTTTGCCAATTCCACCAAATGAAGGATTACAAGACATGGCTCCTATAAAATAAAAAACAAAAACAAACAGGAATAAATAAAACTCAGAAAATTATAATAAGGTCTCTGTCTCTCTCACTTTTCTCTTGTTATATATTTACCTGTCGTGGAGGTGCAATGGCCAAGTGGTTAGGGCAGCGGACTCATGGTCATAGGATCATGGTTTCAATTCCCAGCATGGGTTGGACGATTTGACTGAGGACTGGCAAGCCAGGAGGTTGCACCAGGATCCAATCTGATCTGGCAGAGTTTCTACAGCTGAATGCCCTTCGTAACGCCAACCACTCCAAGATTGTAGTTGGTGCTTTTACATGCCACCGGCACGAGGGCCAGTCACACAGTACTGGCAACGGACATGCTCAAAATGGTCCATTTTATGTGCCACCTGCACAGGAGCCAGTTCAGCGGCACTGATATTATATCATCAACATTTAATGTCCTATTTTCCACCTTATATAACAATGCACCACCACCCTCTCAAACTAGTCCATCACCACCCCACAACTACCACCACCACCACCACAACCACCACCATTACAACCACCACCACCACAACCACCACCATTACAACCACCACCACCACAACCACCACCCTATGATACTCACCAATTGTCTCTATCTTGTGGGTCAACAACAGGGTGTTCGCACCCATCCTGGCAGCGGCATGTGCAGCCTCGGTCCCAGCATGTCCTCCTCCAACGACGATGACGTCATAGCTTGCAGTGGAACGGGGTCGGCACTGGGACTGTAACCATGTCCGTGGACGGGTCGTTGTGTTTAGTTGGGAGTATTTCAAGTGGAAAGGGAACAGGTTCAAATGGTGACATCTCCAAAGAGGCAGGAATCGCATTTTCCTGAAAAAAAAACAAAAACATATATTCTTTATATGTTTGTGTATGTATTTTTATATATATATATATATATATATATATATATATATACATATATATCCAAACGTGATCAATGCCAGTGCCGCCTGACTGGCTCCCATGCTGGTGGCACATAAAAAGCACCATCTGAACATGATCGATGTCAAAGCCCCCTGGTTGGCTCACGTGCCGGTGGCACACACAAAGGGGACAATCAAGGAGAGACAAAGGGATTAAGTCGATTACATCGACCCCAATGCGTAACTGGTATTCGATTTATCGGCCCCGAAAGGATGAAAGGCAAAGTTGACATTGGCGGAATTTGAACTCAGAACATAACGACAGACGAAATACCGCTAAGCATTTCGCCCGGCATGCTACCGTTTCGGCCAGCTCACTGCCTTAGGAAGTGTCCTTCATATTTTAATACAATTGGGTGTAGTTAGTGAGAGATTTGGCTACTACTTCTAGGTTTTCTTAAGTCTTCTAATTTAGCCTCAACTGACCAAAGCCTTGTGAGTGGATTTGGTAGGCGTTAAATGAGAGGAGCCCATCGTATATATGTGTGTGTGTTTGTGTTTGTGTGTGTTTGTCTCCACCACCATCGCTTGACAGACGATCTCGTTGAGTTTACGGTCCCTGTAACTTAGGGGTTCGGGAAAAGGGACGATGTACTAGGCTTGCAAAGAATAAGACCTCAATTGAATTGAGTTTTTACCTGTAAATTTGGATTTTCATCCCTAATATTATTGTTATATATATACATTTCGTAGCTGTGTGGTGAGAAGCTTGCTTCCCAACCAAATGGTTCCAGATTCAGTCTCGATGCCTGGCACCTTGGGCAAGTGTCTTCTACTATATATATATATATATATATATATATATATATATATGTACGACGGGCTTCTTCCAGTTTCCGTCTACCAAATCCACTCACAAGGCTTTTGTCTATCCGAGGCTATAGTCGAAGATACTTGTCCAAGGTGCCAGGCATCGGGGACTGAATCTGGAACCATTTGGTTGGGAAGCAAGCTTCTCACCACACAGCTACTAAATGTGGCCTCTCCTCTCGTAGAACAACGGATGAGGGTTCCACTGTTTTTTTACTGAACGGTCACCTGCAGAAATGATTTGTTTATGGTCATCAAATACCTGTGCCGTATACATCAGCTCACTCTCTCTCCTCCATCAAACCGACGTTACCTGAACAGGTGCAAAGTGTAGCACACATCAGGTGTAGCAGACGAGACGAAGATCTTGTACGTAATTTGTTGAATTATGTGTGTAAACAACAACCCCTCTATATGAAATAGAAGGGACCCTCTATATGAATATAAACTACGACAGAATATGTATATATATATATATATATATATATATATATATATATTAAACTCACCAGAAACGTATGTATATAGGAAATCAAAGTCTCGGCTGACGAACACATGGGAAGGACAAAACGAAAACAACACGGTGTTGATACAAAAAAGTCTCTGGTGTAGAACATTTCCAGTCACTCCTCGCTCGTTATTGTTTGGTCTTCGTCGAACAGACTTGCAATCAGAGACTCTCCAGCAGTGACCACCTTATCTTGTTTTCGAGAATAGTGTATCTAGCTCTACGTTTTTCAGTATCTTTCCTTTTTTTTTTTAATAGTAGCGGGAAGGGCTTAAGTAAGTGCGCAAATTATATATCTGGGACTGTGGTACTGGTATGGCCCACACAAAACTGTCTTACAATTGACAATTGACAAGTCCCTTAACCCCTTCGGGGGTCATTGGGGCGCTGCAGCTATGCAGCGTACCTGGGGCGAGAAAGCTTGGCAGAGCCCATCCCATTCTAGGCTAAACTCATTTCTGCAGCTGAGTGGATTGGAGCAACGTGAAATGAAATGCTTTGCTCCAGGACACAACGGATTGCTTGATCCTGGGATCGAAACCACAATCTTATGGGCGTGAATCCAATATCTTAACCACTAAGTGACACACCTCCACAAAAGGTGAGGCTTCATATCCAAGTATTTAAAAATGACTTGTAATTCTCATATGAGATATATGAAGTATCTCTGTGACGTATCATGTCAAGTGTGGAGGCGCAATGGCCCAGTGGTTAGGGCAGTGAACTCGCGGTCATAGGATCCGGTTTCGATTCCCAGACCGGGCGTTGTGAGTGTTTATTGAATGAAAACACCTAAAGCTCCCCCAGGGGTTGGTGGCGAACCCTGCTGTACTCTTCCACCACAACTATCTCTCACTCTTACTTCCTGTTTCTGTTGTACCTGTATTTCAAAGGGCCAGCCTCGTCACACTCTGTGTCACGCTGAATATCCCCGAGAACTACGTTAAGGGTTACACGTGTCTGTGGAGTGCTCAACCACTTGCACGTTAATTTCACGAGCAGGCTGTTCTATTGATCGGATCAACTGGAAACTCTCAACGTCGTAAGCGACGGAGTGCCAGCAATCAAGTCATGTGACCTGGATTGTTTTTTTTTTATTCTTAGCATTTTAATTTGGTCATTATCAATATCTGTAGACCTACCAGAATGCTTGTGGTCTTCAGGATCTAAATTTTCACTCCTAAATCTTGCAAACCACTTCCAAATTTTTCTCTCAGATATGGCACCATCTCCATAAACTGCATATATTTTTTTTACTCTTTGTACAGCATTTTCTTTTTCTTTTATGATAATAAAAGAGCATCAAATCATACAAATTTATCTCCTTTTCCTCTAATTTCACTTCTGATATAAAAACAGTGGGAAGCTGGTGAGCTGGTAGAAATGCTTAGCGGTATTTCGTCTGCTGTTACGTTCTGAGTTCAAATTCTGCTGAGGTTGACTTTGCCTTTCATCCTTTCAGGGTCGATAAATTAAGTACCAGTTACGCACTGGGGTCGATGTAATCGACTTAATACCTTTGTTTGTCCCCTATGTGTGTAGTCCCTTGTAGGCAATAAAGAAATAAGAAACTTTAGCATGCCAGGTGAAGTGCTTAGCAGTATTTCATTTATCTTTACGTTCTGAGTTCAAATTCCGCTGAGGTCGACTTTGTCTTTCATCCTTTTAGGGTTGATAAATTAAGTACTATATATATATGCATATATATATATGTCTCCCCTTACACACACTTCCTGTTTTGACACCACATTTCCTGCTTAACACAAACTTTTAACCCTTTTTTTTAAACCTAACAAAACTCTCAACACTCATGCATCCTTATTTTTCCTACCAGTTTATACATAAACTACTATTGAACTACAAAAGCTCAAAGACAATATAATGTAAGGGTATATTTATTTTTTTATATATTATTGTTTTATATATTATTTTCTTCATTTTGTACTTCTTTGTAAAAACACATTTTCATTCTCCTTCTTCTTGATAATTTGCTTTTCGCAATGAAAACCGGTTAGAAGAAATCTTTATTAAAATATGCTTCCAGTTCAGCATTCTGGCTTTTTTTCATTTTCCTATATATATATATATATATATATATATATATATATATATATATATATATATATATATATCACCATCATCATCGTTTATTGTTCGCTTTTCATACTAGCATGGGTTGGATGATTTGACTGAGGACTGGTGAAACCAGATGGCTACACCAGGCTCCAATCTGATTTGGCAGAGTTTCTACAGCTGGATGCCCTTCCTAACACCAACCACTCTGAGATGTATATATATATACACAAACACACACATATTCACACATGCACATACACACACACACAATGATATACTTTTAGTTTCTATCGACCAAGTCCTTTCCCGAGTCTTTGGTCAACCTGAGGATTCAGTAGGAGACACATGTGCAAATTGCCATGCAGTAGGATTGAACCTAAAGCCATGTGGTTGAGAGGCAAACTTCTTGACCACACAGCTACGTTAACAATGCTCAAAAAAATGAATAAATTAATAAAATAAAAAGAAATAAAAACAGAAACAAATAAACAAAAAGACATCAGATTTTATTGTAAAATAGAATGGTTTGGCTGTGGCATTAATTTCTGTAGAGTTTTTGAAAGGATTTGCATTTGGAGGGATCTTTAAGAACATCTATATGTATATATATATATATATATATATATATGTATATATATATATATATATTTATACACACGCGCACACACATATATATGTATGTGTATACATAAATATGTGTGTGTATGTGTAACAGTTGTTCATCACGGACGGAATTAATTCAAACTGCATCCTGAGATGGAAATAGGACAAGCAGCATGATGCACAGAAATAGGACAAAGAAGTGTCATCACACTGCAAATAAATAGCATAAACTATGATAGCAGGTTAAAATAGGTTGAGATATATCATAGTGGATGAAATAGGACAAATTAAACTATATATGTTGGGCAAAATAGATCAGCTACAAATATAGAGCCAAAATAGGTCAAACTATAAAATATCAAGGAAATGAAATGATTACAGCAAACTAATTTCTAGAGGGAAAATGGGACAAACGTGAACAGAGACGGAACATTGAGCAAGCTGTACATGTACAAAAATAGGACAAAGCACACAAAGTGGAAAGATGTGTATCTGAGTTAAAATGGGACACACATTAACATGGTTTCAGAATAGGACATGTTTCAGGACAGAGAGAAAAGACCATATACAAAAATAGGACAAAGCACACAAAGTGGAAAGATGTGTATCTGAGTTAAAATAGGACACACATTAACATGGTTTCAGAATAGGACATGTTTCAGGACAGAGAGAAAAGACCATATACAAAAATAGGACAAAGCACACAAAGTGGAAAGATGTGTATCTGAGTTAAAATGGGACACTCATTAAGATGGTTTCAGAATAGGACATGTTTCAGGACAGAGAGAAAAGACCATATACAAAAATAGGAAATGCTTCACAATAGAGCAGTATAGGTAGATTAAGTAGAAATATAGGGCAAACTATATGATGTACAAAAATAGGACAAGCTATATCAGGTATTAAAAAAAATAAAGCAAAAATGGAGCAGAAAATATCTAAAATGGGGCAGACATCCAGCTCAATCTTTAATCATCTGTCATGCTCTTTTCTCACTCAAGCCCACTCACCTATCCCCCTGCTGTTTCTGCTTTACTATCCTTTTTCCCATACCTTGTAACTTGAGAATTATGCCCCCGCATCTCTCTTTTCCTTTTCCGGTTGGGAAAAGCCATGTATTCAATTCTTCAGCAAGACACTCGCTCTGGTCCCTCTCTATCATACATTCACATCCTTGAATTCTGTAACTCCATTCAGTCAGGGGTCTCATCTTGCGAGTAATCTTGTGGCTTCACTATTGCTGATGCCATGAAAAGAAGCATCTAATACACTCTGTGAAGTGGTTGGCATTAGGAAGGGCATCCATCTGTATAAAACCACACCAAAGCAGATGGTATGTTGGTTCCTGTTAAATCATCTAACTGATGCCACCATGGAAAGAAGGAAGTGAAACGATAATAATGATACACACATACATAGTCTGTTGCACTCGAGAGTACTTAGCAATGCACCCACCTTTTCTATTCCCTTATCTCAATTCTCTCTGTCTCTTATCCATCTTGTACCTTAAGGATACACCCTCACCATTTTTCTCTCTCTTTTCTGCTGGGGGAAGCTATCTATTTACCTTTTGAGGGTGATGACTAAAGCTTGAGAGAAAAATAGGACAAATGGGGGAGGAAAACTTCTGAGGAAAGATAGGAAGGTGGGGGATAGGACAAATGGGAGGAAAGATTGAGAGGAGAGACAGGATGAATAGAGAGGAAAATGAGAGGATAGATAGGACAAAGAGAGGAAGGGCAAATCTTGAGAGGAGATGTAGGACAAGACGGAGGAAAACTTCAGATGAGAGATAGGATAAATGAAGAGGAAAAATGAGAGGATAAATAGGACAAAGAGAGAAAGGTCAAAACTTGAGAGGACAAAGGGAAGAAGTGGGGGACACTTGAGAGCAAAGATAGGACAAAAAGAAGTAGGAGAAGGAAAACTTGAGAGGAGAGATAGGATAAATGAAGAGGAAAAATGAGAGGATAAATAGGACAAAGAGGGAAAGGACAAAGAGAAGAAGTGGGGGACACTTGAGAGCAAAGATAGGACAAAAGGAAGTAGGAGAAGGAAAACTTGAGAGGAGAGACAGAACAATACTAGGGATGGAACAGGGTTCTAATGGCGCACGATCTCTCGGTCAACAGCTTGCAGTGCTTTCAGACAAATTACGCTGACATTGAGTCTACCAATTGGAACCTGGTGGCGTTGGTTTTCTATGCCGTAGACTGAAAGTAAAGAGAAAACATGTGAAAGAGAGAAAGGTACGTATATTTTTTTGTATTTGTAATTTTCTTTTCTTTTCTTTTCTTCTTTGATTATATTTGGGTCTCAAAGTATAGAGAATTATATATGTATGTTTATAGTTATATTTCAGGATGATTATTTGTGGGGTTTTTTTTTTGCCAGAGTGAGCAAAGGAGAGAGAGAGAGAGAGATGTATATGTAGGCAGACAGGCACATATGGTGATAGATAGATAGATAGATAGAGAGAGAGAGAGAGAGAGAGAGAGAGAGAGAGAGAGAGAGAGAGAGAGAGAGAAATACATACATACATAGACAGATGTGTAGACAGACAGGATGGATGGATGGATGGATGGACAGACAGACAGACATATATATATATATATACATAAAGACATAGATAGAGAAAAAGATAGATAGATAGATAGACAGATAGATAATTAAGAGGTGGGTTTGTAGTAGCAGTGCTATGTGCATGCGTCAATTTGAGTGTGAATGAGAACTGAGACAAGAACGAAAAAAAGACACATCACCACTACTGTGCATACCACCACCACCACCACCACCAACACACATACACACACACCACCACTACCATCACCACAAACACACATCCTACCACAACCTCCATCACCATAATTGACACCATCATTGCCATGGCCATCACCAAAGAACTTACTTGGAATCTCCTCGTCTACAATGTCCTTCTTGTTCTTTAGAATGTCCACCAGACTGATAAACGCCACACCAACCTCTTCACACTCCTCCGTCTGGGTGTCTTTCTCTGGTTCACTGACCACTGTGAAACGGATGCTGGACAGAAGGAGAGATAAAAAGTAAGAGAGATAAGAAGTAAGAGAGATGTAGAGAGACAGAGAGAGGGAGTAAAAGAGACAAAGAGAGAGATAGAGAGACATATCTCCAATTACTTTTTAATGTTAATCTACACACACACACATATACATACATACATACACACACATGCATACATACACATACATACACACACATACATACACACACACATGCATACATACACACACATACATACATACACACATATACATACATAAATTTCTTTACCGATGTAGTGTCACCTATTTGAATAAATGATACAACATCGGTAACGAAATACAAATCTTCTGTAGTTTTTTTCATTCTATTTTGTTGTTCCAGCACACGATCTCAGATTAGGTCACTTGCTATGCAAGTACCTCTCCCTATATATATACAGGTATGTCTATATGCATATATATATGTACTCACCAGCCCCTATCTGGATCATCAGGTAACAGCATACTGGCAAGAAACTGGCGTTTTTCATAATTGTTCTGGTAGTCCACATGTAAACCTGTGATAGTAGAGGGTTAAAGTACAGGTAGTAGTAGTAGTAGTAGTAGTAGGGGCAGTGGTAGCGGTGGTGGAAGTAGCAGTAGTGGTGGTGGTGCTGGTGGTGGTAGTAATGGCTGGTGTGCTAAAGTGCCACCCAGGATGAACTGCCCCCTATTGCGTACCCCGCTAGCTACGCTAATGGCCAGAAGTATAAAAGGGTGGTTATAGTGAACGGGATGGCAGATATGAGAGGGCATGAAACATGAGGGGTGTAGGGGGGCTCTGAAGGAGGATGGCTCAGTGGTTAGGGTGTCGGGCCGACAATCGTGAGGTAGTAAGTTCGATTCCCAGACCAGGAACAGATCAAAGTTGACATATTTAATAACAGATCGAGGTTGACCTCGGGGCTAAATAAGGAACAACAAAGAAAAAAAAAAAAACGGGGACTTACATTTAGAAAAATTGAAGTGGATTGGTTGGTTAGCACGAGGTTTGGGTAAAGGGTAGGGCGTTTCCAGTTCCTCGGGTGGGTAGTTCAGAAAGCGGTACTCAATGTAGAGCTGGGTGACCTTGTCGTTCAGCAATGGTGGTGAGTTCTCGTCAAGGGTCAGATACGAAACTACCACAGTGACCGTGTCTCCGTCCTGGAAGAAGAATTTGCAAGAATTGAAAAACGAAAAAAACAAAAAAAAAAAACAAAGGAAAACAAACCAATGGTCAATTCATGCGTGGACAACTGACCAAACGCCATGTGTGTGTGTGTGTGTGTGTGTGTGTGTGTGTGTATGTGTATGTATCTATGTATGTTTTTATGTCTATGTTTGTCACACCTCCCATCACTGCTTGACAACCGATGTTGGTGTGTTTACGTCCCCATAACCTAGCTGTTCGGCAAAAGAGACTGATAAAATAAGTACTAGGCTTTCAAAAAAAAAAAAAAGTCCTGGGATCGATTAATTCTGCAAAAAACCCTTCAAGCCGGTGCTCCAGCATGGCCGCAATAAAATGACTGAAACAAGTAAAAGGAGATAAAAGAATAAAACAAAGGAAGGAAGGAAGGAAGGAAGGAAGCAAAGAAGGCCTCGTTGAGATTTACCTTGTCCCTGCCAGTTGAGTTTTTGGATGAGTTTACCGCAGTAGGGATGACCAAGTCTTCACTGTCCGAGTAACTGGACGGTGCCTCTTCATAGCTTGCCTGTATCATTTCCTCTACTTCTTCCTCTACCTCTTCTGCGAATTCTTTTCCTCCTCCTCCTCCTCCTCCTCCTACTACCACTACTCCTTCTCTCACGCTTTCGCTAGAGCTTTGTTCTTCTTTGCCCTTCTTCTTCTTTTTCTTTTTCTTGTTTCTCTCTTTGGAAGCATCAACGTCACTGCTTCTACCGCTGCCGCTGCTGACCACGTGTTCACAGTTACCGATGTTGTCCTGGTACTGTTCAAAGGCTGGAGAGAAAAAAACAAAACAAAACAGACGAATGTGGCCTCTGCAACGGACTGACAGGAAAGTCATTGAAAAGGTTGCCAGTGGGAAAGAAGGGGCTTTGACGAAAACACAAACAAAAACAAAACAAATGACTGTTCAGCTAAGTTGAGCAAACAATTAGTTAATTGGATATTTAACCAATTGATTAATAACGGTTTCAAATTTTGGCACAAGGCCAGCAATTTTAGGGGGAGGAGTAAGTTGTCCAAGGGAAAGGCAAAGGCCATGATACAGCTTGGCACTACAGCTGAGTGAACTGGAGCAACGTGAAATAAAGTGTCTTGCTCAAGAACACAACACGCAGCCCAGTCAGGGAATTGAACTCACAACCTCATGATTGTGAGCCAACAGTCTAACCACTGAGCCATGCACCCTGTAGTTCCAAAATTAAGGAGCAAGTTGAGACTTACTTTCATTGCTTTGAACAGAGGAGTTGTTCTTCCACTCGTTCAGAAGTTTCTGGTTATTTTTCATCCCAACTCCAGCACTGGAGGAGACGGCAGTGTTTGTGGTGGTTGTCAAGGTTACGGTGGAGTTATCTTCTTCGAATTTCAGTTGTTTCGGGATAGTTCTCCGGAGTGCTGGTTTCTGAGAATGTCGTAGAAAAACAGAGAAATGGGTGGAATTCTGGTTCAAATGATGACAAACAATGGTGATGGCGATGATGATGATGAGGATGATGATGATGATGGTGATGGTGACGGTGATGGTGATGATGATGACGACGATGATGATGATGAAGACAATGATGATTATGATGATAATGACAATGATGATGATGATGATGATAATGATGATGATGATGATGACGATGGTGATGATGATGATGATGACGACGATGATGATGATGAAGACAATGGTGGTGATGATGATCATGATGACAATGACGGTCGACGATGATGTTGATAATGATGATGATGATAGTGATGATGATGGTGATGATGATGATGATGACAATGACGATATATATATATATATATATATATATATATATATATATATTATACATACTGGTTGGGACGACTTCTGCAGCTTCTGTGGCAGAACGTCAGGCGACTGGACGCCGGCAGCCGTGGCCGGAGTGGACGTCGTGAAGGAAACGCCTTCGTGCGAGGACGACGGCGGCGGCGACGGCGCCACGGCAGCAGACGGGTCCTGCCTGGCGAACTGCGACCTCGACGACAGAGCGGATATCGAAGACGACGATGACGTCGCCGGAGACGATGGAGGCACGTTCCCGATGCTGCTAGACGACGCATGCGCAATCTTTGCAGCCATGCTGCTGTTGCCTTCTTTTAACTTCACCGGTTCCTGGAGCGAGATGATGCTCTGCCGCCTCACGACACCATCATCATCGCCATCGTCGTCGTCGATAACCATATTAGCTGAAGATGCTGGTGTCCGGAGGTTGTGGATTTGAACCTGTGACAACAAAAATGTAGGGAAAAAAAAATTGAGGTATTTACTTTTTATGTAAATGTCACAATTTTATATTACACTAGCAGGACCTGGGGGGGGGGTCGATGAATTAAGTACCAGCTGAGCATTGGGGGTTGATGTAATCGACCTAGCCCCCCCCCACCCCCAAAATTGCCGGCCTTGTGCTAAAATCTGAAACCAATATCTAGAGAGGACTGGAGTGTATATAAGATGTGTGCTGGTGTGTAGTGATATATATGTATATATGTATATATATATATATATATATATATATATATATATATATATATATATAATTTATATAAGGGCATTAACTATATAGTAATGCCTCACGCTTAGGGGGACTAAATAAGTCAAAAACTACCAAAAAATAAGCAACATATTTACCGAAAGCGAGGAAATGCAGCTTTCAAAATTAATCTCTTTAAGTTAAATGTTTTTAAGAGATTAATTTTGAAAGCTGCATTTCCTCGCTTTCGGTAAATATGTTGCTTATTTTTTGGTAGTTTTTGACTTATTTAGTCCCCCTAAGCGTGAGGCATTACTATATAGTTAATGCCCTTATATAAATTATATATATTTATGGGAAAAAAACAATGAGTTTTTTTCCTTAGGGGGTTTTTTCACGCTGACTACTTGATAAATTCTTATAAAGATTTTATCCTATATTATATTATATATATATCATCATCATCATCATCATCATCGTTTAACGTCCGCTTTCCATGCTAGCATAGGTTGGACGATTTGACTGAGGACTGGTGCAACCGGATGGCTACACCAGGCTCCAATCTAATTTGGCAGAGTTTCTACAGCTGGATGCCCTTCCTAACGCCAACCACTCAGAGAGTGTAGTGGGTGCTTTTACGTGTCACCCGCACGAAAACGGCCACGCTCGAAATGGTGTCTTTTATGTGCCACCCGCACAAGAGCCAGTCCAGGGGCACTGGCAACGATCTCACTTGGCTTGCCGGGTCTATATTTATTTATTTATTTATGTGTTTCAGCCAAGTGGCTGCGGTCATGCTGGTGCACCACCGTGAATATATATATATATATATATATATATATATATATATATATATAGGGACTATATGTGGCTGGAGAGAGAGGGGGGAGAGAGGGAGGGAGAAGGGGAGAGAGAGGGGGAGAGAGAAGGAGAGAGAGAGGGAGAGAGAGAGAGAAAGAGAGAGAGAGAGAGACTTACCTGATCCCTCCCAGCTTCAGTGGCAGAAATGGCTGAGACATGAGGCATAGAAAGTGTTGGGGGTGGGGCAAGGTAGGCATTCTGCCAGTGGACTGCTACTTCAATTTGGCCGTTCACAGTTGGTGGGGTGGGGACACTGGGTGTGGTGATGCTGGTGGAGGCAGCAGCAGGGGCAGGGGTCGGCTCGTGGAGCTCAAAGAACCCTTTGATGGATCCGTCGTGAGCGAGGGACAAAAGAGGAATGTTGGCCGAGCAGAGGTAACCCGTTTCTTCTGGGTCGCAGTCATCGAACACGTAAATCTGCAGGGCCTAGAAAAGAGCAAAAGGCAAAAACAACAAAACTGTTTTTTTTGAAAAAACAATTCAAAATATTTAGAAGAAAAAAAAAAATTCATATATATATATACTCTCTTTTTACTCTTTTACTCGTTTCAGTCTTTTGACTGCGGCCATGCTGGAGCACCGCCTTTAGTCGAGCAAATCGACCTCCAGGACTTATTCTTTTGTAAGCCTAGTACTTATTCTATCGGTCTCTCTTTTGCCAAACCGCTAAGTTACGGGGACGTAAACACACTAGCATTGGTTGTCAAGCGATAGTTGGGGGACAAACACAGACATACAAACACATACACACATACATATATATAAAGTTGACCAGTAAAGTGGACATTAAAAATATAAAAATATATAAAAATATATATAAAAATGTCCACTTTACTGGTCATCTTTATATATATAAAAATATACCTTAATCCCCTTAGATCTCAGATATTTTTTCTGAATCTCTGGGATTCTTTCAATGTGCTAGCTTCCTGGTAATAAATCGATATTAATTAATATCTGATTTTTACCCTATGTTTTAATTCACATACATATCATCATCATCATCATCATCGTTTAATGTCCGCTTTCCATGCTAGCATGGGTTGGACGACTTGACTGAGGACTGGTGAAACTGGATGGCAACACCAGGCTCCAATCTAAATTTGGCAGAGTTTCTACAGCTGGATGCCCTTCCTAACGCCAACCACTCAGAGAGTGTAGTGGGTGCTTTTACGTGTCACCTGCACGAAGGCCAGTCAGGCGATACTGGCAACGGCCACGCTCGGAATGGTGTCTTTTATGTGCCACCCGCACAAGAGCCAGTCCAGGGGCACTGGCAACGATCTCGCTCGAAAATCCTACGAAGGCCAGTCAGGCGATACTGGCAACGGCCACGCTCGAAATGGTGTCTTTTATGTGCCACCCGCACAAGAGCCAGTCCAGGGGCACTGGCAACGATCTCGCTCGAAAATCCTACGGAAGCCAGTCAGGCAGTACTGGCAACGGCCACGCTATAGATATATATATATATACATAATACAAAATTATATACAAAAATATATACAGAATTGGCTAAAAACATTGCTAAGAGCAACATAATTTATTATCTCTATCTTGATAAGTTTGATCTTCAATCATCACCGGATGATTTTGTTTCTAGTTAGAGACATCATGACAGCAAACAGAATTTCAACAACAACAATAACAACCATCGCCACCACCACCACCACCTCTACAACAACCACAACAACAACAGCAACAGACAAGAAGCAAAGAAGTCAACTTACCACAGATCTGAGGTAGTTATCTAGAGCGGTATTCATGACGACGGGGAAGGTCCGATGATCATTGAACTCTGGGTTGTTGGTGCTGTGAAGTATGACCGTGTCGTGGTCAGGGAAGTCAAAGAACTGGTAGACACAATAAGGCGATGGCTGGACATCTAAATGGTTTGAGAGAGAGAGAGAGAGAAGGTGAGAGAGTGTGGAAGAGAAGGGAGAGATTATATATAACAATCAGTTGTCTATCTTCTGTCTGTGTGGGCAAGGGTCTTCTGCTACAGCCTCAGGCTGACCAAAGCTTTGTGAGTGGATTTGGTAGATGGAAACTGAAAGAAGCCCGTCGTGTATATATATATATATATATATATATATATATATATAAGACTGCACTGGTTTGGACATGTGATGCATATGGATGCGGTCAGCTGCATAAAGATGTGCCAAGCTCTAATTGTGGAGGGAACCTGTTGAAGGGGTAGACTAAATGGTTTGAGAGAGAGAGAGAGAGAGGGAGAGAGAGCATAAGAAAAGGAGGGAGAGAGAGGGGTGAGAGAGCATAAGAGGAGAGAGAGAGAGAGTGGAAGAGAAAGGAGAGATTATATATAACAATCAGTTGTCTATCTTCTGTCTGTCTGGGCAAGGGTCTTCTGCTACAGCCTCAGGCTGACCAAAGCTTTGTGAGTGGATTTGGTAGATGGAAACTGAAAGAAGCCCATCATGATTGGGAGGGACAACACTCTAACCCCTAGGCCATGAGCCCTCACTGGTTGCTCCCTATCAACTAATTAGATTAATGTAAAATTGAGAAAAAAAAGGGGACACATGACCTACCTTTCCTACGTGAGGTGAGGTTTGTACAACGGAGTATTTTTACATGGAGTTCGTTAATGTTGCCATCCGGTCGTTGGTCAGCAAGACTGTCCAGAGCCTTGAGAGCCTGTTTGGCTGAGCGATCATTAGAAGAAATGTAGCCAAGGGCCTTTATCCTTTCCTGGTAGGTGAAAACAACAACAATAAAAAAAGAGAAAGTAAAACAAAATTTGTTGTGATGGCATAGCTAGAAGGAATAAATGATTATTTAAGGATGTTAATTAGCTTACACCCGTTTCTGCTGTAAAGTACAATGCACTCATAGTTGAGTACCTGAATAACAACTTATAGCTTCATCAGAGCCTTGAGTATATACATAGGAACACAAAATATGTTTTTATGTTTTTATTTTTTAACTGGCCGCAGTCAGATGACTCAAACAAGGAAAGGAAGAGATGACCCCTAAAGAAAGGTCAAAAGTTAAAGGTCAGATGTAAGTGGTGAGTTATTGCCTTACCTTATACAACCTTACAGCCTGTTCCATTGGCAGACGCAGATTAATCCAGTACTCCACACTACCAAACTTCAACTCCATGTCCGTAGGTTCAATTCCTGGCAAAGTAATACAACAAATTATTTTAACTTCTATCTTTAATATATATATAATATATATATACATACGGATGTGCAGGTGTATGTGTAATTATATATATATGCATGTATGTATATATGTGTGTATATGTATATAGTGAAGTAGAACAAACCAATGAGGAATGCTGTGTTGTGTATTCGACCAGGTGGATGTTCAAAGAGATCACGAAAGGTCAACTGGCAGGCGGCAAGGGTCTTGTAGCTTTGGCCAAGTGACTGCTGGAGTTCCAGGGTACAGCTGCTCTACATTTGGGACAGACAGACAGAAAGATATGTTAAGATCTGGAATGTTCCATTTGATATATATATATATATATATATATATATATATATATATATATATATATATAGGCATATACACAAGCATAAAGAAATATAAGAAACATACCTACAGATACATGCACACTATGTGTGTGTGTGTGTGTGTGTATACACAAACACACACATACACATCTATAAGAACTTGTATATATGTAATATATATGATATACATACATAAATGCATACACACATACACGAATAGAGACTTGCATAAACATGCACACACACACACACAGTCTGTCTTATAAAACAACAAAAAACAAACCAATAAGAAGAGAATCGTAAGAAAAATAAAATTTAAACAAAAGACAGAAATAAAGTCTTGAGTAGAAAATAAATAGTGTGTGTGTGTGTGTGCGTGCGTGTGTGTGTGTGTGTATGTGCGTGCGTGCATGCGTGTGTGTGTGTGTGTGAAAGAGAGAGTGTGGTTTAGGGTAGGATTTGAAACCTTACCTTCTGGATGTAGTGTAAGAAGAAATCATCGATGGTAATCACGTACTGGGATGTGAAGTCAAAGACAGGTCTTTTCAAAAGGAATGTTCCAGAACCAGAAAAAAGAGGGGGGGAAGAAAGAGAGTAAGACGCATGGTTATTTCATACTTTGCGAGTTCTTGTTGAAATGACTTCAAATTTATTATACACAGTAAGTAATGAAAGATATATATATATATATATACTCACGCAGTTCCCCGTATAACGGGTGTAGACTGGAGCTCAAACTCATAAAACTCCCAGGTGCAAAACAGAGCTGGTTCAGTGTCTTGGAGGGCGGACACAGCTTCAGTTGTGAGATTAACCTGTCGGAGGAAGGGAGAAGTATGTAGTGGTGGTCACAACTGTATTGATGGAAGATGCAGGATGTTTCTGGCAAAATTTGACAATTTGCATAAACGGGAAAGAAAATACGTTTCATTCATGAGTAAAAGTATTTAAGAAAGCATCCCTGTAACTTAGCGGTTCAACAAAAGAAACTGATAGAATAAGTACAAGGCTTACAAAGAATAAGTCCTGGGGTTGATTTGTTCGATTAAAGGCGGTGCTCCAGCATGGCTGCAGTCAAAAGACTGAAACAAGTAAAAGAATAAATGTGTGTGTGTGTGTATATGTGTGTACGTATGTATGTATGTATGTATGTATTTGTGTATGAATATGGGTGTGTATGAAACATCATTAAAGAAATCTCTATATAAATATACAGATATGGAGAGAAAAGATAGTCTACCTTATGTACATGTATCTCAAATATGTTCTGTCCTCTCTCCAACTGAATATTCTCGTCCATTTCATTAGATTTATCCTGGCAACAGAAAGTGAAATCATATCAAACCCTTTAATAAAACAATACACATTGGTGTAAGGGTACATAAATATATTAGAGATATGAGAATGAGTGTGTGTGTGAGTGTGTATGAAGGGGTGCCGAAATGTACCTGGCTTTGGGTAAAAGAAAAAAGCAGGAGGATCAGTAAATTATGATTTTATCCAACATATTCCCTTCTTGTATCCACACACTTATTGCAGCAGTCCTTCAGTTTTTGTAAACCCTGTAAAAGAACTTTTGTGATACTCTTCAAGACACAAAATTTTCATCACCCCCTCATACACATACAAACGCACACACATATATATAGATGTGATTGTGTGTGTGTGTTTATACAATACAGACAGAACAGTGCTGTTTAAGAGATGAGTGAAAGATTCTAGACTTAATAAAGCACCATACAAGATCCTCTTACCAATCCCAGAGACAATGCCAGCTTCTGTTGTTTAGTTCCATATGCTATGTCACGTAGCTGGGACTCCATTTTCTGAAATAGCCAAGAAGGAATGATTGAAATCTGATCATTAACATGGAAAGGGAATCATAAAACTGACGCACAGACAGACATAGATAGTTAAGCTGGTTATGGAGGGGGAGCACTACGCAACATCATCATCATCATCATCATCGTTTAACATCCACTTTCCATGCTAGCATGGGTTGGACGATTTGACTGAGGACATAAGGCTTTTGGTCAACCAAGGGCTATAGTAAGAGACATTGGCCCCAAGATGCTATGCAATGGGACTGAAACTATGTGTTCGTGGAACATTTTTATACACACATGTACAATCAAGCAAGCATATGCATGTACACACACACACACACAGATATATACAGAAGCAGAGAGAGAGAGATGAGGAGAAAAAGGTGAAGAACAATAAAAGGAAAGATGAAGGTGAAGGAGAGAGACAAAGATAGAGTGAGAAAGAGAGAGAGAGAGAGACAGTAAGACAAACCAAGAGAGAGAGAGAAAAGTATACATATTGTTGGAATCCTAGATAGACAGGTGGGTAGAGAGAGAGAGAGAGAGAGAGAGAGAGAGAGAGAGAGAGAGAGAGAGAGAAAGAGAAAGAGAACAGAGGGTTTGAACCTTTATCCTTGCTGCTCGGATGTCCAGCAGTGTAGCATATTCATTGAGTCGTATCTCACATTCTCGTTGCGTGTGTTCTGTCTTCTGGTGAGCAGCTTCTATCTAAAGGAGGGACAACAGCAATATTATACACACTGGATAAAGAGATAAAGGCATAAATACATACATACATTCATTCATGCATACATACATGCATACATATATATACATATATATATATATATATATATATATCCCTCATCAGGTGGTCAATGCAGAAACTAGGGAGAGACGAGTGGATGGTGAGAGCTGTACAAGTCGTTTACAGGGATGCCGTCAGTAAGGTGAGGGTTGGCAACAGGTATAGAGAAGAAGAAGGAGGAGGAGGAGGAGAAGGAGAAGAAGAAGAAGAAGAAGAAGAAGAAGAAGAAGAAGAAGAAGAAGAGGAGGAAGAGGAGGGGGAGAGGAGGGAGAGAAGAAGGAGAAGGAGGAGGAGGAGAAGAAGAGGAGGGGGAGGAGGAGAAGAAGAGGAGGAGGAGGAGAAGAAGAAGAGGAGGGGGAGGAGAAGAAGAAGAGGAGGAGAAGAAGAAGAGGAGGAGAAGAAGAAGATAGAAGAAGAGGATGTTAGAAGAAGAAGAAGAAGAAGGAGAGGAAGAAGAAGAAAGAAGAAGAAGAAGAAGAAGAGTTGGAAGAGGAAGGAGAGTAGGAAGAGGAAGAAGAATGAATAAGTGAATGAATGAAGAAGGACAATTAGAAGAAGAAGACGGAGGGAGAGAGAGAGAGAGATTTGAAAGAAAGACAGATAATTGTGAAGTGTACCTCTTTATGATAATCCTTGTTAATCTTGTACTGGAGTAACAACATGTTTCTGGTCTTTTCCAATTCATGAACCATGGCAGCGTAGTCAGACTCCAACTGCTGTACATTCTGCTGGCTCACTGCAAAACACAGGACAAGGAAGATATCACATAGATGCACACGGACACACGGACACACGCACATATGTTTACGGTGGCATGTAAAAAGCCCCCAAGTACACACTGCGAAGTGTTTGGCATCAGGAAGGGCGTCCAGCCATAGAAACGAAGTCGAAGCTGACACTGGGGCCCAGCGCATCTCTGTGGCCTCACTGACTCCTGTCGAAACCATGCAAGCATAGAAAAGACACTGTAAATAATGATGATGATGAAGATGATAAAGATGATGATGATGATGATGATGATGATGATGATAACGACAACCGCTATATATGTCCTCCTTACCCTTTTCAATTTCGGCATCAACCTGCATCACAAAACTGGGGGTCTTGTTCACTGAATCCTGCTTGCTCCGTACCAGTGTGAGGGCTTCCTCAAGCTCCGTTATGTCAATGTCACTTTTCTGTAGGAAAAAAAAAACAAAACAAAAAAAAATACAGTTTTACATTTTTATAATACATGTGTGTGTGTGAGGATAGACAGGCATACAAACATACATATATACATGTACATATATATAGGCACAAAAGTGGCTGTGTGGTAAGTAGCTGGCTTACCAACCACATGGTTCCGGGTTCAGTCCCACTGCGTGGCTGGCACCTTGGGCAAGTGTCTTCTACTATAGCCTCGGGCCGACCAAAGCCTTGTGAGTGGATTTGGTAGACGGAAACTGAAAGAAGCTCCTCGCTTGACAACCAATGGTGGTGTGTTTACATGCCCATAACCTAGCGGTTTAGCAAAAAAGACCGATAGAATAAGTACCGGGCTTACAAAGAATAAGTCCTGGGGTCGATTTGCTCGACAAAAGGCGGTGCTCCAGCATGGCTGCAGTCAAATGACTGAAACAAGTAAAAGAGTATATATATATATATTTATTTATGAAGAACTTCCTTTCAGAACCAGGTCTATGCATTGAAAATGACTTTCGAGTAATTGTTTAAAACAACAACTTGAATATATCTGGTTTCGATTGGAAGACTAAGATTCGCCCACTCTCCATATGGCATCTATCCCAGTTTGACTGAAAGGAATTCTATGCATGAGACCAGCAGCTTGCAGATTTGTGTTTCAAGGTTTACCATGAAATCAACCAAATAAGCACTTATAACCAGTTTTTGAAAGTAAAGCCCTTCGT
The DNA here is from genome assembly GCF_046866305.1 of Octopus bimaculoides. Lineage (NCBI taxonomy): Eukaryota > Metazoa > Mollusca > Cephalopoda > Octopoda > Octopodidae > Octopus > Octopus bimaculoides. Next base: position 18,028,240 of record NC_142957.1, read on the forward strand.
ATATATACATGGCTGGAATACCACACTGCCAATATGCATATCATAGAACAACACCAATCAATGACGAAAATATGCTAATTAATAAAGCAATCAACAAAAACTAATTAATACTGACACTGGTGAAAAAACTCATCTTCTTTTTAAGTTCCTCGTTTTGTTCCTGGAGTTGGTAGTTTTCTATACGAACTTCGCGTAGCATCCTTTCTGCTTCACTGTTTTCCGCTACGGGACCGGACCCGACAATATAAAGAACACAAGAGAATTAAGGGGGTTAGGGTACACATCGCACAGCAGACGTATACTACTTTGAATATCCTAGCAGTTAGGCTCTCAGTCACATGGTGGACCGAAGAAGATTATAAACAGTCTCTCAAGACAACCTCGGAATGGTTTCACTAAGAACAGGGACAGGTTTGTTGGGAACACCTTACTCAAGATCGCTCATTGTGGCACAGTGTTGTGTGCTCTGGGGTAACTGGCACCCTGTCGGTTACGACGACGAGGGTCCCAGTTGATCCGATCAACAGAACAGCCTGCTCATGAAATTAACGTGCATCCATTCTTCACATGCAGACCCATTCTTCATATTAGGACTTACCTACCTCTGTAGGTAAGCCCTAATATGCTAATTAACCCATGGGACCCTGACAGGTGCTGCAACTTCAGGTCAGAGTAGACAGGGGAACAACTGTGGCTAAGGGGGAGGTTCCACGCTCCTCAAACTCCCTGGAGCTCCTGAACCAGGGATCCACTACCAGATGCAATCTAAAGTTGGACCCAGGACGACTGGGATGGGGGGGGGGGGCTGAACATCAGCCTTACCAATTTCCTTGTTCAGTCTATCAATGACGTTGCTCCGTTCTCCGAGGTCAGCGTTGATAGTCGCCTCGAGTTGTGCAATCTGCACCTTCAGTGCACTCTCCCTCTGGCGCCACTCACGCTCTCGCTCCAGGTCAAAGGCACTGCAAAAGAAAGAGACAGGGGGGGTGAAGGAGTTTGCCGTGAGGAAACTGTGACTAAGTCACTATGGTGGTGGTGGTGGTAGTGATGTAGTGTGGTAATGGTGGTGATGGTGGTGGTGGTAGTGATGTAGTGTGGTAATGGTAGTGGTGTTGTGGTGTGGTGACAGTAGTGCTGGTAGTGGTAATGATAGTGGTGGTGGTGATGATGTTGGGTGGTGGTAGTAGTGGTGATGTAGTGTGGTAATGGTGGTGGTGTGGTGACGGTAGTGCTGGTGGTGGTGGTGGTGGTGATGGTGGTGGTGGTAGTGATGTAGTGTGGTAATGGTGGTGGTGTTGTGGTGTGGTGACGGTAGTGCTGGTGGTGGTGGTGGTGATGGTGATGGTGGTGGTGGTAGTGATGTAGTGTGGTAATGGTGGTGGTGTTGTGGTGTGGTGACAGTAGTGCTGGTGGTGGTGCTGGTGGTGGTGGTAGTGATGTAGTGTGGTAATGGTGGTGGTGTTGTGGTGTGGTGACGGTAGTGCTGGTGGTGGTGGTGGTGGTGGTGATGGTGGTGGTGGTAGTGATGTAGTGTGGTAATGGTGGTGGTGTTGTGGTGTGGTGACGGTAGTGCTGGTGGTGGTGGTGGTGGTGGTGATGGTGGTGGTGGTAGTGATGTAGTGTGGTAATGGTGGTGGTGTTGTGGTGTGGTGACAGTAGTGCTGGTGGTGGTGATGGTGGTGGTGGTAGTGATGTAGTGTGGTAATGGTGGTGGTGTTGTGGTGTGGTGACAGTAGTGCTGGTGGTGGTGGTGGTGGTGATGGTGTTGTGGTGTGATGATAGTGATGACAGTGGTGCTGGTAGTGGTGGCGGTGATATTGATGGTAGTGGTGATGTTGATGGTGGGGTGGTGATGGTAATGGTAGTGATGGTGTTGTGGTGGTTGTGACAGTAGTGTTTATGGCCGTGATGGCTGTGGTAGTTGCGGTGGTGCTGGTTGTGGTGATGGCTGTGGTTGAGGTGGTGGTGGTGGTAGCGATTGTTGTTATTGCAGTGGTGGTGATAGCGGTGTGGTCATTATGATAATAGTCATCATCATTATCATTTTAGATCCAATGGTCGCAATGTAATATTGTAGTTGATGGTGACGGTAATTGTAGTGATGGCTGTGGTACTAGTGGTGGTGGCAGTAGTGTTGGTGGTAGTGTTAGAAATAGTTGCAAAGGGTAAGACAGAATATGAAACTATGGAAGAGGGTTCAATATACACCCGCATCAAACATAACTCTTTGGGCCAAAAAACAACAACTACAACAACAACAATGACAACGACAACAGTAAAGTGAGGGGGGGGGGTGCTGACTTTACAAATCTAGATGACCACCCCTCCATACATACCTTCTGGTCAGCTTATCATTGCTTTCCACAAGGAGTTGTTTATCGTTCTGCAGTGAGATTATCTGTTCTTGGAGCTGAGAGGAGGAGAGAGAGAGATAGAAAGGGTTAGAACAACATCACCATTTTCATCATCATCATCTTCAACATCATCATCACACACACACACACACACACTTATATCTATGCGATGGGCTTCTTTCAGTTTCATATTTCTTTATTGCCCACAAGGGGCTAAACATAGAGGGGACAGACAAAGGGATTAAGTCGATTACATTGACCCCAGTGCGTAACTGGTACTTAATTTACCGACCCCCGAAAGGATTAAAGGCAAAGTCGACCTCGGCAGAATTTGAACTCTGAACGTAACGACAGACGAAATACCGCTAAGCATTTCGCTCGGCGTGCAACCGATTCTGCCAGCTCGCTGCCTTTGGATTATATTTAATAATAATGGTAAAGTAAAAGCAGCACCAGAAAAACATCCATCTTTACTACAAATGGCTTAAAGGTCCACTCACTAC
>NC_142957.1:18033596-18056455 GCF_046866305.1 Octopus bimaculoides
ATATACACATCATCATCGTTTAACGTCCACTTTCCACTTTCAATGATGACAGGCAGAAAGACAGACAGACAGCATGGGGGGAAAAAGAAAATGAGGGGACGAGAGAAACAAAGATGTGATATTAAAATGGTAGTGCCACAGACCTCTCTTTGAAGATCTTCAATCTGCTGCTGTTGCATCTCAATGGTTCCTTGCAGACATTCATTTTCTTCTCTGAGAGACAAAGAGGAAGAAACCAAAAATTTATGCAAATGTGTGTTAATGTATGCAAATGAATGTAAATGTAAGCAAAAATACAACGATGTCAGTCTCAAATATCAAAATTGAAATTAAGAGAAAAATCTAGACACATACAAATATGTGTGTGTATGTGCATGACTATACACACACACATATCTATATAAACATAAATGTATGTGCGCATGTGTTTATACATATATATGTGTATTTATATATATATATATATATATATATATATATATATTACTTTCTCAGATGCAGCACAGAATTTTGTCAGTGAACAGGTCGCGGTCTCAAAGCGACGAAAATATTTTGACAAATTAAATTTAAATGTTGAAGTGAATCTAACGGATTTTGTGTGTTATTTTGAATGGCTTATAAACACCTTCCACGCTGCAATTGTATATATATATATATATATATATAGGAGTTCAAGACAGGTTGCCCCTGGGAGCTCCTCTATGCTGATGACCTTGCCCTAATTGCGGAGTCACTATCAGAACTAGAGGAGAAGTTTCAGGTGTGGAAGCAAGGTCTAGAATTGAAGGGCCTTAGAGTCAACCTAGCTAAAACCAAAATCCTAATAAGTAGGAAGGTAGATAAAACACAAACCCCTTCAGGTAGATGGCCCTGCTCAGTATGTAGAAAAGGAGTAGGTAGTAACTCTATAAGATGTACCCGGTGCAAGCTATGGACACATAAGAGGTGCAGCAACATCAAAGGCAGGTTAACTAGCAAGTTAGTTTTTGTTTGTGGCAGATGTTCAGGTGCAATAAAGACTGCAAACAAACAGGAAACAACTTCTATCTCATTCCAGGGTGAAAAACTAGAGGTAGTCGATAGCTTCCGCTATCTGGGCGACCAAGTTAGTAGTGGGGGTGGGTGCGCTGAAAGTGTAGCTGCTAGAATAAGAATAGCCTGGGCAAAGTTTAGAGAGCTCTTACCCCTGCTGGCGACAAAGGGACTCTCACTCAGAGTAAAAGGCAGACTGTATGACGCATGCGTACGAACAACCATGCTACATGGCAGTGAAACATGGGCTGTAACTGCTGAGGACATACGTAAGCTCGCAAGGAATGAAGCCAGTATGCTCCGTTGGATGTGTAATGTCAATGTGAATACCCGTCAGAGTGTAAGTATCTTGAGAGAAAAGCTGAACATTAGAAGCATCAGTTGTGGCGTGCAAGAGAGACGATTGCGCTGGTATGGACATGTGGTGAGAATGGAGGAGGATAGCTGCGTGAAAAAGTGCCACACCCTAACAGTTGAGGGAACCCGTGGAAGAGGTAGGCCCAGGAAGACCTGGGCTGAGGTGGTGAGGCAAGACCTTCGTACATTGGGCCTCACCGAGGCGATGACTACGGACCGAGACCTTTGGAAATGGGCTGTGCGTGAGAAGACCCGGCAAGCCAAGTAAGATCGTTGCCAGTGCCCCTGGACTGGTTCTTGTGCGGTTGGCACATGAGATGCACCATTTTGAGCGTGGCCGTTGCCAGTACCGCCTGACTGGCTCCTGTAGGATTTTCGAGCGAGATCGTTGCCAGTGCCCCTGGACTGGCTTGTGCGGGTGGCACATAAAAGACACCATTTCGAGCGTGGCCGTTTTCGTGCGGGTGACACGTAAAAGCACCCACTACACTCTCTGAGTGGTTGGCGTTAGGAAGGGCATCCAGCTGTAGAAACTCTGCCAAATCAGACTGGAGCCTGGTGTTACCATCCGGTTTCACCAGTCCTCAGTCAAATCGTCCAACCCATGCTAGCATGGAAAGCGGACGTTAAACGATGATGATGATGATATATATATATATATATATAGGTATGTATGTCTGTATGTATCTACCATAAGTTCCTATTAAGGCACAAGGCCAGCAATTTCAAGGGGTGTGTGAAGAAATTTAACCCCATCCCCAGTACTTTTACACACACATACACATATAAACACTCACACATACACACAAACATAATGAGTGTTTCCGAAGTATGTTCTACTCACTGAAGTTTACCCAATGCCTGCAAGTCCACTTCAGATGGACTATCTTCAGGTGATGATATCTTCATCTTGGTTCTGCAAGAGTAATAATAATAATAATAATAATGATGATGATGATGATGATGATGATGATGATGATGATGATGATGATAATAGTTTCAAATTTTGGCACAATGTAGGCAATTTTTCGGGGGGAGGAGACAAGTTGATTTCATCGACAAATCACCAATAATAGAACTCAGAAATCAATACGTTAATTAATTCACGAACTAAATGATTTACTGTACTTTGAGAGCTGAGGACCAATCACTCGACGATTCTTCAAAATACGCTGCTCTGGAGGCGGTTTGGGGAGACCCTAAAATAAAACAGAAAAAAAAAAATATATATATATATATATATATAAGAAACAAAATTACAATAAAATATAAATTTATAGAATATGTAAAGTTTATTTTCAAAGACTTGTAATAATTTATTTATTGCCCACAAGGGGCTAAACACAGAGGGGACAAACAAGGACAGACAAATGGATACCAGTGCGTAACTGGTACTTATTTAATTGACCCCCCCGAAAGGATGAAAGGCAAAGTTGACCTCGGCGGAATTTGAACTCTGAACATAACAGCAAACGAAATACCGCTAAGCATTTCGCCCGGCGTGCTAACGATTCTGCCAGCTCACCGCCAAAGACTTGTAAACAATGGAAAGAGATGAAGAGGAGGAGGAGCTATTAGAAGTAGGAAGTGCAAGAAGAAGGAGTCGTGTGCAACTTACGGTGTTAATGCGTGGTTGCACATGGTTGTAGGCTGTTGCTTGCTTGCTGGCGAGCAGCAAGTGCTGCTTTGTGATTCGCAACTGGGGTAAATAAATAACAAGAAAGATGTAAAATATATGTAAAGTCATAAGTAAAGTTACAATATTTATAGCCACAATATATAATCATAAACAAGGTCAGAAGAGACAGCGTATTTTCAGAGTACGCGTGGGGTAGCAAAGGCATATAGACAAGATGATATGGTAACGATAGGGTGTATTGCTTCCCTTCTGGCAGTCTGATACAATTCCCTGCTACCACCGTTCTTCCAGTCCTTCCAAGCCTGTTTCTTTTCCCTAATGGCCCTGTCAACAACATTGTTCCACTACCACGTTATTTTGGGTCGAGAGAGGACTTGGTACCATCCACAGATCTGGTCAGTGGCCCTCAGCAGGTTATCCCATAGAAACCTCCAGTTGTCTTCCACATATGTGTGTATGTATGTGCGTGTGTATATATATATATATATATAGATGGTTGCATGTGTGTATGTGTATATATATACTCACCTTCTCTTTGAGTTGTTTGTTTTGTTTCTCGTAGGCGTACATCTTGGTCTCCATGTCGTTGACCGTCTCCTGACTGACACTGCCGCCACTCACCGATGCCTTGCCTGGACATACGGAAGAAGAGGAGAAGGAAGAGGAGGAGGAATTAATAGAGACAGGCAGACAGACGAACAGACGGACCGACAGAGAGTAAAAAACAGACAGACTGAATGACCAATGGACAGACAAACGGACACACAGACCGACAGACAGAAAGAGAGGGAGAGAAAAGGAAGCAAGGAAGATAAAACAAGGGAAAGAAAGAAGATAAAGAAAAAGGACATTCCTCTCCCTCTCTCTTTCTCTTACCTTTTCCTTCGACAGCTGATTTTTTCCTGTCCATAACCAGTTGCATGACCTTTGTCCCAAGTCTGTAAAAGAAATAAAAATATATATATATATATATACATTTATGAATTTACATTATTTACATTTGACAGATATTTGTCCTCATCTTTCAGTTTCCGTCTACCAAATCCACTCACAAGGCTTTGGTCGGCCCAAGGCTATAGCAGAAGACACTTGCCCAAGGAGGAGAAGAAGAAGAAGAAGAAGGAGGAGGAGGAGGAGGTGTACCTTTTTAGCCGATCTTCCTGCTTGTGACAATGTTTCTTGAGGTAGATGTGGTCCTCGTAGAGCCTGAGGTAACGATCTTCCAGGTCGCCTCGATTCCATGATGATATCCCCTTTTTGTGTTGGTCTGCTTTCGGATCTGCTACTGTTGAGAGATTAAAAAAAAAATCATTCATATATATATACACACACACACACACATATATATATGTCAACATCCATTGACAAGGTTGCAAAAGCAATGAAAATTTTGGAAGAAAATAAAATATATACATAGATAAATGAGTGGAAATCAAACCAGTGAGTGTGTCAGATAATAAGGCATTAAGGCAATACGACCCTCCCCAGACACAACAAAATTTGCTTCAACACACAAATTCACATAAAGAAGCTTGCAAACCAGATACAAAAAGTATCTATATATCATCATCGTTTAACATCCGCTTTCCATGCTAGCATGGGTTGATATATATATATATATATGTATGTATGTATAGAGAGATAGATAGAGAGATGGATACACAGGGTGTTGAAAAAGTCTTTCCGCAGTAAGTATTTTATTGCAAAATAAATATTTTGTCAGATGGTATAAGACTACCAAAGAATATATTAGACTTTACAAGACTTTAAAAGAACTTTATAAGAGGTGTTGAAAGTGTCGTCCTTGGAAGGTGGACGTTAAACGATGATGATGATGATGATATATATAGAATGTGACTATTTTGTGAACTCACTTTTGACATCAAGAAAATGCTCCTTGGACACTGTCGTGTCACTGGTCTCTGTCATATTTTCCTCAATAATGGCTGGTGTCGAAGCTCAACAAGACAGACCCTGTAATATAGAATTACATAATTATATTGCACTGATAAGAATATATATATATATATATATTTCACTTTTTGAGGCAAGTGAAATCGAAACCGAACTAAATTCGACGACTGGCACCCATGCCAACGTCGTCTCCTTCATTGGACACGAAACTCAGCTTGCGAAGACTTATTGGGGCAAGCGAAAGCGAAATGGGATGGCACCTGTGCCCAGCGACGCCTTTCTGGCACTTGTGCCCGTGGCATGTGTAAGGACTATCGAGAGAGATCGTTACCAGTGCCCCTGGACTGGCTCTTGTGCGGGTGGCACATAAAAGACACCATTTCGAGCGTGGCCGTTTTCGTGCGGGTGACACGTAAAAGCACCCACTACACTCTCTGAGTGGTTGGCGTTAGGAAGGGCATCCAGCTGTAGAAACTCTGCCAAATTAGATTGGAGCCTGGTGTAGCCATCCGGTTGCACCAGTCCTCAGTCAAATCGTCCAACCCATGCTAGCATGGAAAGCGGACGTTAAACGATGATGATGATGATGATGATGATATATACATTTCTCAATGTTTCTTGATAGAAAGTAAAGCGTGAAAGTTTTCACACGATGAATATTCCGATATAAATATATATAGATATCTATATATTAACAGATCAAACTTTCACAAAGTACAAAGACACAGAAAATTAAAAGGGAGAGAGTCTGGAGTTACGGGTCCGATGGCTATTTCTGAGGAATCGGAGTAAGTTTGTTCTGTTAATATATAAATATCTATATATTATTAATACTTAAATATTCATCATCTGAGCATTTTCACTCTCCTCTTTCTCTCTGTTTACATGTATACATGTACATATATTGTATATATATATCAAATCCAAGCTTGTTTGTTTGTTTATTTGCATCGTTATCTCCATACCTGCTCACCTGGATTCCTCTTACAGCCACTCTTGACCCCCGCGGACTTAATCCCTGGTAAACATTTCGGAGTTTAACTACAAATCCTTTGATCGCTACAATGTTTTCTATATTAAACATCACTGGATCTCTCTCTCTCTCTACGTATACGCATATAGGTTTTACGTGATGAAAGCTGAAATTTCAGACTTTAGAAGAATTCTAAAAATTCTTTCCGGAAACAAATCTTGACACCTGAATCCAGGACATGTCCTGGAAAATACGGACATGTGATCACCCTTCTATATATATCATACACACACATATATACACCGTAAACTTCTTCTTCACACGGCAACCGCCATTGTAACTAAGGTAAACTAATAATCGCCAGCAACGAGAATCCGCATTCACAAACAAAATATCATTAATTGCAAAGGCAAATATGCATATAATAAGTAGATATAATAAACATACTGACAATTTACCATTTATAAGATCGTCATCCCGCTTGATGTATATATACTATTTAAGTGTATATGCAGAGAAAGAGAGGGAGTGAAGGAGTCCATAGTGATCACACTGTGACAAGTACTTGTTGACTGTTTATAGTTACATTGAAGAGTGTCTGGATGTAAGGGAGGTAATTATGTAAAATATGTATGTATGGATGTGGAGGCGCAATTGCCCAGGGGTTAGAGCAGCGGACTCGCGGTCATAGGGGCGCGGTTTCGATTCCTAGACCGGGCGTTGTGAGTGTTTATTGAAGCCGTCGTATGTATGTATATATATATATATATGTGTGTGTGTGTATATGTTTGTCCCCCCCACCCCCCAACATCGCTTTACAACCGATGCTGGTGTGTTTACGTCCCCGTAACTTAGCGGTTCGGCAAAAAGAGAGACCGATAGAATAAGTACTAGGCTTACAAAGAATAAGTCCTGGGGTTGATTTGCTAGACTAAAAGGCGGTGCTCCAGCATGGCCACAATCAAATGACTGAAACAAGTAAAAGAGAGAGAGAGAGAGAGAGAGAGAGTAAAGAGAGATATAGACCAGATTTGGCCAAGTTTCAACGCAGTGGGACTTGAACTCAGAACCATGTGGTTACCACACATTTATGACTGCGCCTATTTTACCCACACAGACGCGCGCGCGAGCACAATATATTTGTACGTAAAGCCGTTGTACTGGGTTCGAAACTGACACCAATAAACACTCACCAGCTTCGCGTTATTTTCTTAATTGCTTCGAAATTTGAAAAAGGCAAAGTTCTGGTTTCTTTGGTGTTGGTGTTTTGTAAAGTTTTTTAATATTTTCCTTCTGTAAATATATTTATATAATTTTTTCTTTATAATCTTTTTATTTTCAACTATATATACCTGGTGATCTTATGAAAATATTTTTTACTTTTTATCGAGATTTAATATTTCTGAAATCTTAATTACATTTACACACACATAATTACATGTGTGTGTGTACATATATATATATATATATATATACATATAAGCACGAACATTTATTTCGCATTTATGTATAATATTTAACATTCTTACTTTCATTTACGTATTTTCCTCGTGACATTTATGTGTAACCGATTACTTTTTTGTTCCTTTCGAATTTCATATATATCATTAATTTCATTTGTACTTCATAAACGTCTCTATATTCTTTCATATACAACTTACGTATCCCGTTGAACGTGTTATACACACACACACACACACCTTGCTTTCTTTTCTCAGTACAACAACGAACAATACAATATTCGTCTGCTAACGGTACTGAGTACTGTTAAGGAATCGGGAATTATAGCACGTTTTATTTCTTTTTCTGTTATCCATGCAACCGGAACATCAAACTGGGAACTAGTTGCATAAAGTCTTAAACAGAAATAACGCCTCAAAAAACGAACGATTTGAAATTCTCTGCTGTTATTGGCCATCGTTCTTCACCAAACCAATTTATAAATTGATAGACTCTTATCAACAGCGGAAAAAAACCACATTATCGACATCACCGTTAACGGTGACATGGATAAGTTGTAACTGAAGTACAGGAGTAAAAAAAAAAAAAAAATACGATATCGACATAAGTGATACAGCGACGATAACCTATAACTGAAACAGCATCGTCATCACCGCCACCGCCACCATCACCTTTGTCTTCACTGTATGTAATAGCCGCATTCGCCACACTTTGTAACGGCTCAAATACTAACGGAGCAGCGTACCTATAATTTATAACAAGAACAACAGAAGCTGGTTTTAAGAAAATATATATAAAATAAACTGTGACCATGTCTTTGAATGATGTTGATATTGATGAGATGTTTTTGCAGATGAGTGAGAAGTTGGGTTGGCTTCAGTTAGGTGATGTAGACTCTGCTATTCGTTCTTTGACAAAGAGACAAAAGCACAAGGAGAGTGCAAAGAAAGGCTCCACAGCGAAAGACATCAGCGCCTCTTCTAAGAACAGTATCACTGCCAACACTGCCGCCACCACGTCAAAGGTGAAGAAGTCTAAGCCTTCTACGAAGAAGCAGGGCGTTTCTGGGAAGTCTGATGTTAGATCCAATGGAGATTGCAATAACGGTGCCATTAAAGTTGGAAGTAACCACAAGGAAAACATGAAAGCAGATTTGTTGGACAAAACTGGTGCAAAAAGTCTTGGGAAAATTCATGTTGGTTTAGAATCGCAGCCAGAAAAGGACCTGTTCTTGGCAACGTCAACACTGGAGTTCCTCGACAGCCCGGACTTGGTTATGAGTAGTACTGGTTATAATGATATTGATGATGATGATGACAAAATAGGAAGGGACAAGAGAAGTTTGGTCACTTCTGTATTTTCCCAGCCACCTAAACCCGATTCACCATCCTGTCGGCACAGTGATGACTCAAATAGCAACAGCCTAAATAGCCCATTGAATTTGTTTGGTTCCGATGACTTCCCTTCGATGACTGGTATTTGCAAGAAGATCTCGTTTGTATTTGACGACTCGACCAGCGAAAGTTCTTTCAACGACAGCGATTCAGCTTCCGATACCTCGAACAATAGCTGCATCATTGAAAAAACTCCTTTGACAACAACAACAATTCAAACACCTCCCACGGTTGCTGAAACTGCAAAGATGTCAGAGATTCCTACCATGGATGATTGGGATGATATTTTTCAGTATTTTACTCCATCTCCTCCCGACCGTCAACTTCCGAAACTGGAAACCAAAATAGGCAAGAACGGCCTAAGTGGCGGTGGTGGTGATGATGGTGTGTTTAGAAAACCATCTGTATTTCCCGGCACCAATACTAATTCTTCAACTGGATCTAAATCCACTGTGACACGATTAAAGACTCCAGTTTCGGATAAAAGATCCACACCCGTGAACAATGTATTACCAAATGTTCCATGTGGCGGCAAAGTTCCTCAAACCTGTCCAACGCAGAGGTACTTACTCCAGCCAAGGCCTCCACATAAGACAAACAAACAGCGTGAGGCTGATGGTTACGCTTGTTTCTTGAAATCCTTGTCAGAAAATGCCGAAAACTTATCGTATGTTGATGAAGAAGCAAGGAAATTTGTAAAATACTTCAAGAAATTTCGAGTGCAGCTTGTTAAAAAGCTTTTCGTAATTTACAACGAAACCATCTTTGATAACCAGTTCCCAGCAGATTTACCGATTGTCTGGAACAAGCGTTTACTGACCACGGCTGGTCACTGCAAACTTAAGAAGAAAACTAACACTCTACGTAAAACCCAGGTGAGAACAGTTGAGGTTAACCTGGCGACCAAGGTGTGCGACACGGCTGAACGAGTTCGTGATACACTTATCCATGAACTGTGCCATGCTGCAGTCTGGTTATTCAACGGAAGTCAAGGAGGACATGGTGTGCTTTGGAAGTCTTGGGCGAGGCGAGCGAACCGACGCTATCCTTCGGCACTGGCCATTATCGAACGTTGCCACAGCTATAACATTGCAAAGAAGTACACGTACAAGTGCGTCCAATGTGGTTACAGCTTTGGCCGACACTCCAAGTCTCTGGATACGACAAAGAAGGTCTGCGGATACTGCCACGGCCGTTTTGAGTTGGTGACCGCTGCGGATTCCACCCGTGGTTCCAACAAAGGTGGCTCAGAGATGACGCCAGCACGCACCCCTAACAAGTTTGCCCTGTTTGTCAAAGAACACTATGGAACGGTGAAGAAATCAAGCTCATGTTCCCATAAGGATGTTATGAACATTCTTAGTCAGAAATTCAAAGAGGCCCGGATCAGTTGAACAAAATTGGAAATCTTGATGCTGAAGGTACAATGTGGTAAAAGCATCAATACACACACACACACATATATATATATATACACAAATGTAAATATGTATAATGTAAATCATCATCATCATCATCATAATCATCGTTTAACATCCGCTAGCATGGGTTGGACGATTTGACTGAGCACTGGTGAAACCAGATGGCAACACCAGGCTCCGATTTCGCTTTCGCTTTCCCCAATAAGTCTTCGCAAGCTGAGTTTCGTGTCCAATGAGGGAGACGACGTTGGCACAGGTGCCAGTCATCGAATTTAGTTCTGTTTCGATTTCGCTTGCCTCAACAATAAGTCTTCGCAAGCTGAGTTTCGTGTCCAATGAGGGAGACGACGTTGGCACGGGTGCCAGTCATCGAATTTAGTTCGGTTTCGATTTCGCTTGCCTCAACAACAAGTCTTCGCAAGTGGAGTTTAGTGTCCGACGTAGGAAAGGTACGCATAAGATTGCATGCAGTGTTTAAGGGCTCTACAACTCACTGGAAAAGAGGGGACAGAAAGGAATACGTTGGCTAAAGAAAGACGACAATAAAGGGAAGAAATACATGGAAAGTATATGGAAGGAAACAGAAAAAAAAGACAGAAAAGTGAACAGTAAAAGTGACATAAAGCAATAAGGTTGCATGGGAATATGAAGAGTTTAGAAGCATGGAATTTTACAAGGATCTTTTTTTTTTTTTCTCACATGGAAAAAACTTTAATGCAACAGAATAATTTTATATATATATATATATAATGTATATTTTAATATTACATTTCTGCATTGTGATGCTAATAACCTGTCATTTAGAACTCAATAACATACTTCAGTCTTTGGAGCTCTGATGAAGCTGCAAGGATGATAGTCAGGCACTCAACTACGAGCGCATTGTACCTCACAGCAGAAACAGCTGTAAGCTAATGAAGTTCATAACATAATTATTTATTCCATTGTCATCCCACTTTCTTATATACATACATACATACATATATATATATATATATATATATATATATATATATACATACACACACACAAGAACATTTTGTACTTTTGACCCAACTGTATTTAGTGCTTATTTTTTTCTGATGTTGAGAGTTTGTGTATAAACAACCACACTACCTCCATTTTTTTCATTCACAAGTCAATTATTTTATTGAATTTTTGTTTGTTTGTTTGTTTGTTTTTTTTAATCTTCTAAAAGAACAGGAAGATATTTCATAAATAATCAAAAGGGCCTTTTAAATTTATATCATCACATGACACTTCACGAACCAAATGTTCTCAGTTACTTTTGGGTACCCCTTTGTACATATACATACATATATATATATATATATATATATATATATATATATATATATATACACACAATGTGTATTCCTATATATTTATATAGACATGTATAAAACATATTTTTGTATTGTATAAACATGTAAAATAAATGAGAATTATTAAAAACATTTAAACTACTGAAAAATTTGAGGTTTTTTTGCTTTTTCATCATTAATGTAAGTGACCTAACGGTTCAAGAATTACACTCATCATGAGATTGTGGTTTCAATTCCTGCACTGGGTGTTGTATTCCTGAGCAAGGGCAAAATACTTCATGTTGCTCCAGCTTTTCAATAAATGAACAATATTGGGTTAAAAACCCATTGGAGAGAAGAAGTCAAAGGCTGACCTCCTGGGGCTCAAACTCACTGCAGCTTGTTAAGAAACTTTTTACAATATACAATGAAACCATCTTTGATAACCTGTGTGTGTGTGTGTGGTTACTGATGTGAATCAGTGCGTCCAGTTTTGTTCCTTCACGCCTAAACAGTAAACCCTATACATTTGATAAACAGGGACAAATAAAAATAAAAGAAAAAGTACCAGACAGAAATAACTAGTAAGGGGTCAATATGACGAACCAAAAACCTTTCAAAGTGGTGCCCCAGAATGGCCATGGTCCAACAAATGAAAGACTGAAAGGATGAGAAAACTCTTATCAAACGTCTACACTATGATAATTTCCATAAGCCTTTAAGTTCACCATTCTCAATAGAGTCCCTAATTGCTTGCCTGGCCCCAGTTCATACGTGTGAGGGAATTTTGCTGCCGACTTGTCCCTTGAATACAGGACATGCAAGATCTGCTCCCATTTGACAGCAGATGTGAGATGTTTTCTCAAAAGTTTCTTCATCCCTTTCGGAGAATTCAGGTACATTTTGGCCTTGACGTTGGAATAAACTGGGAATAGCGGTTCTCTGATCTCCAAATTCTTCAGGGCTTCAGCAAACGATGGCACAGACGGTTCCATGATAGGGGTGTGGAAAGCCCCACTGACCGGAAGTCTCTTCGTACGACGAATTCCAAAATCCTTCATGTTGTTTTCAATAAAGCTCAGTGCCTTAAATGGAGAAGAAAATTTTGAAGAATTAGAAAAAAAAATTTTTTTTTTTTCATTTTGTCATGTCTAAGGAGAGTCATTATACCAATATAATTAACACACACACTGGTTCAATTCCACTCCTCTTCTTTATTATTAGTCAATTGGTAAAATATCCAACTAACTAATTTGTTTTGTTTGTCAAAACTCTTTCATTGCTACTTACAATCTCTTCAATCACTACCATGTTTTCCAAAATAAATCAGAAATAAAATTACATTCTGCTAAGCATTAAATATTGTAGGAGCAGCTGTGTTTGTGTGGTAACAAGCTTATTTCTAAACTATATGGTCTTGGGTTCGGTCCCACTGCACAGCACCTTGAGCAAGTGCCTTCTACTATAGCAGTGGTTTTTAACAGAGATTTTCGAGCGAGTTCGTTGCCAGTGCCCCTGGACTGGCTCTTGTGCGGGTGGCACATAAAAGACACCATTTTGAGCGTGGCCGTTGCCAGTACTGCCTGACTAGCTTTGTGCGGGTGACATGTAAAAGCACCCACTACACTTTCTGAGTGGTTGGCGTTAGGAAGGGTATCCAGCTGTAGAAACTCTGCCAAATCAGATTGGAGCCTGGTGCAGCCATCCGGTTTCACCAGTCCTCAGTCAAATCGTCCAACCCATGCTAGCATGGAAAGCGGACGTTAAACGATGATGATGATGATGATAATGATGTTTATGACGATGAGGATCACAATGGAGGTGGACTATGATGACAATGATGATGATGACGATGATTTCTCAACACAGACCTACCCTCTAAGGCCACAGATTTCAGGGCTTGGCACAGAGATAATCAAATCAAACGTCTTTTTTTTTTTTTGTCTTTATTGGCTGTTTTTGGCAATGATGACAATCCAACGAGATTTAATTAAACACTGACCATAACAGGGTTACCACGGACAATGATGACGGCTATGATGACAATGATGACGGCTACAACAACAACAAGAAGAATACTCACCATATCATGGCCAGCAATGACTTTGCAGTCTGGATAGAGGTAATTAGCAATCTGGCACACGGGCCCGTGGAGGTCGTATTTCTGCTTGCAAACTTCCTTAGCGACCTGCATGGCAAGGCCCAGCTTGGATCTGTGTGTACAGAATACAGACATCATCCCACTGGGAGTCTCTTCTGAAGCCGCCTGCATGCCTTCAGCACGGACTTTGATTAGTTTTACAGCTAGTAAGAAAGAGGCAGAGAGAGATTATGGTGTTGTTATAGTTAAAACATATACGTGTGTGTGTGTGTGCATGTCTTTCTGCCTGTGTTTATCCTCTACAACTGGTTGACAACCGGTGTTGGTGACTTTACACCCTTGTAACTTAGTGGTTTGGCAAAAGAGACCAATAGAATAAATAACAGGCTTAAAAAAAGAAGAAATAAGTACAGGAGTTGATTCATCTGACTAAAAATTCCTCAAGGCAGTGCCCCAGCATGGTCACAATCTAATGACTGAAACAAGTAGAAGATAAAAGATGGGCTTCCATACAGTTTCCATCAACCAAATTTTCCTCATAAGGCATTGGTTACCCCAAGATTACAACAGAAGACATGCACTGGGATTGAACCTAAAACCTGCTGGTTGGGAAGTAAACATTTTAACCATACACCCATGCTCACAACATTTACATTTTACATGTTTCAATCATTCACATGCAGCCATGCTGGAGCACTCGCATTAAAGGTTTTAGCCAAACTGACACCAGGACCCCTTTTGTTTTGTGTTTAAGTCTGGTTCTTATTCTATTCGTCTCCTTGCTGAACTGCAAAGTTACGGGTCATAAACAAACCGACATTGGTTGTCAAGTGGCAGCAGGGAATACACACACACACACACACACACACACACACACACAACAGGCTTCTACACAGTTTCTACTAACCAAATTCATTCATAAGGTACTGGTTGGCCAGAGGCTATAGAAGAAGGCATTTGCCCAAGGAGACACACAGAGGGACTGAAGCACATGGTTGCAAAGCAAGATTCTTAATCTCACAGCCATACTTGCATCGAAATAATTAATAAATAAATTAAAAAAACACAGCAAAAAGCATACTGGAACACCCCCCCCAAAAAAAAACAACCCATCCCTCACAGGATTTGAACCCCTGCCCACTAGGTTGGCTCAATTATTGCCTTATTCCTCTCATCATAAAAACGTAAAATGTCTTACCATCTTCAAAATCTAAAACTCCAGCAAAGACCAGGGCAGAGAATTCCCCAACACTAAATCCAGCGGTTGATATACATTTCTCAATTACCTGAAAAATATTTAGAGATATATTTACTTTTATTATCTCCTAATATAATAATGAGTGTAACGTTTTTATATATTTGTGTGTATATATATATATATATATAGGAGAATTCATGAAAAACACAACAGACAAATATATATATATTTGCCAGTACCGCCTGACTGGCCTTCGTGCCGGTGGCACGTAAAAGCACCCACTACACTCTCGGAGTGGTTGGCGTTAGGTAGGAAGGGCATCCAGCTGTAGAAACTCTGCCAAATCAGATTGGAGCCTGGTGTAGCCATCTGCTTTCCGCAGTCTTCAGTCAAATCGTCCAACCCATGCTAGCATGGAAAGCGGACGTTAAACAATGATGATGATGATAGGAGATTCACGAAAAAACAACAAATATATATATTTCATCATCATCATCATCATCGTTTAACGTCCGCTTTCCATGCTAGCATGGGTTGGACGATTTGACTGAGGACTGGTGAAACCAGATGGCTACACCAGGCTCCAATCTGATTTGGCAGAGTTTCTACAGCTGGATGCCCTTCCTAACGCCAACCACTCCGAGAGTGTAGTGGGTGCTTTTAAGTGTCACCCGTACGAAGGCCAGTCAGGCGGTACTGGCAACAGCCACGCTCGAAATGGTGTCTTTTATGTGCCACCCGCACAGGAGCCAGTCCAGGGGCACCGGCAACGATCTATCTATATATATATGTGTGTGTGTGTGTGTATTTGTCCAAAATCAAGCAGTAGGAGTGAATGGTGAAAAGAGAGGAGAGAAAATAGTAATTCAGTGAAGGAGAAGTATTGCTCCAGCATGGCCACAGTCAAATGTCTGAAACAAATAAAAGACTCTAACGAAAGAAAAAAAGGAAACAAAAAGAAAAAAAAATGGATTTTGCCTACAAACCTTTGGGTTTTCTTCCTGCAACCATTCGACTGCAGCCAACGAAGTGACCATCACTGCTGGTTGGCAAACAACAGTTCGGTCGAGTTCCGACTGGGGTCCTTCCAGACACAGTTTAAGCAGATCGTAACCAAGTATCGAACTCGCTATTTCGTACATCTCTCTGCACCGCTGATGGCCATCGATGAGCTTTTTACCCATGCCTACAAACTGGCTACCTTGACCGGGAAACAACAGAATGGTCGTGGTCTCGGGGTCGATAGACGGACGGACAGCAAAGCGTTCCTGGCTCTGGTACCATTTCCTGTATTCTTCGTTATCGGATGGAAACTCAGGTTGTTCGGCCACGTTTGGTTCACCACCAGGCATGTGTGAGATCGCATTGGGGTTAGTCTTCAGGAATTCTTGCAAGGCGCTGTCCATCTTATTCGAACCTTCCAATGACGGACTATGGCCATGTTGCTCCGTCTTCTCTTTGTTTGTTGTTGTTTTGCTGTCTTTGACAAAATCAAGGAAATATTTCTCACTCTGCAGCATCGCTTTCTTCTTGAATTTTTCTCCAATCTTCTCTTGACGCTTCTGTTTCCTGCTAGAGACATACTGTGATGCCGGTGGCGATGTTTCTGACAGTGGCGGTGGTTCTACCAATGACGATGATGGTGATGCCGAATCATCAGCTTTAAGTTCCACATTTTTATCCTCGGCACTCTTGTCGCCATGGTAACCGTCTCGTCTCCCGTCTTCTGTGTAAAACCGGTTAGAGCCTGTTGTTTTCTTGAGAACACGGAGCCAAGTTCGATCCCGTGGTGACACCAGATGTGAAAATATACCACGGACAGCCATTGAGGATCTACAGAAGATTTAAAAAGTAGTTTTAGTAGTAGTAGTAGTAGTAGCAGATGTGATATAACAGTGGTAAATATAGTAGCAGTGAAATTAGTTGTAGTAACAATAGTAGTAGTGGTGGTAGCAACAGTAATTTTTTTAATGAAATCTACCGAAGGCCATATTTTACACAGGAGGGATAAACATCGACAAAATCACACAAACAAACATTTGATATTTTATCTATATTATTACACAAGGTATACCAGAAACATGTATGTAGATCACATACTACACTGGCACCAAAGTTTCTATAAAATTAGTTTTTAAACATGGAATGGCCGTGGAGGTCCACCAGAATAAAATAACTAAATACCTTGCGGTATTTTAGTTATTCACCTTCATGCTATGTGTTCAAATTCCGCTGTGATCGACTTCCGTCCTTTCGAAGTTTGGTAAAATAACGAACCAGCTGAACAATGGAATCGATAAAATAAAATAACAGTTGAGCAATGGGGGTAGTGACCATCGACTAAAACCTCTCTCCGAAAATTCTAAGCTTTTGCGCCTATGTTTGAAACCATAATTAATAATAAAGACGACAGGGAATATAAAATCAGACAAGGTAGAATAGAATGGAAATAACATAAAAACTTGCCAAACGTCTTCGATTTAATCCCGAAGATATGGTTTTGTTGTTGTATGACCTTCAGAGGGAATAAACATTCAAGGCTCCGTCGTATGAAGGAAAACAACACAAGACAATAGGAAGCACGTGGAAGGAGGCATATTAGAGTTATCTCTCCCTAGATACATCGTCCTGGCAGAATCTTTAGCGCACTGGCTGAAATACCTAAACCGTCTTTACGTTCTGGGTTCAAGTTCTGCCGAGGTAGACTCTGCCTTTCATCCTTTCAGGGTGGATGAAATAAGTACCAGTTGAGTACTGGGGGGTCGATCTAATAGACTTTTTCCCCCGCCTCCCTCAAAATTTCAGGTCTTGTGTCTATTGTAGAAAGAATATTTATACTAAGCAGAATGGGGTTCGAATCTAGCTAGAGTGTCATCCCATGGGGTTCGGCAATTAAGAGAAGTAAATAGTGAGCTGGCAGAACAAAATACTTAGTGGCATTTCGTAGTTCAAATTCCGCCGAGGTCGACTTAACCTTTCATCCTTTTAGGGTCGATAAATTAAGTACCAGTGAAGAATCACTGGGGTCGAAAAGTAAATAGACCCCATCATTTTTAAGACACTTGCTCGAGGTGCCGTGTACAGACATTTTCGCTTTTTATATATACATATACGTATATATCCTTTGTTGTATTTAGTATCATAACCCTACAAGGTGGTGATCTAGCATGGCCAGAGTGCAATCATTAGAATAAATAAAGGATATGAAAAAAAAAAAGGAAAAAATCTGAAAGTATAAAAAAATTCACATGGCAGCGGTGGGATTCGAACCCACGCCTCCGAAGAGACTGGTGCCTTAAACCAGCGCCTTAGACCGCTCGGCCACGCTACCAGATGAAGTCAGCTGCCACAAATAACCGTACATATTAGCAAGATGTTTGGTTGATGAAACTGACATTGCGCCTGCGCACAGAGGCACACGTGCGCGCCCGCGCATATAGCAACAAACACTCAAGCGCGGTGGGAAGGCCTGTATGTGTTTATTCAATATGCTAGAAATGGCAGTCAAATCTTTTATCAACCCACATTCCTGCTGTCTTGAAAATATATATATATAGGTAATCGTCAAGTTTAGGGAGGTAAAGAAATAATAATAATTATTATTATAATATTTAACAATTAATATTTGTAGCCATTTTAACATGGCTGTCCATTTGAGCAGACTCCACTGCGATTTTTTTAACCCCCCCAAGAGGACATCTCTCGCTGGTTAATGATGTACAGCTGCATCCGATGAAATTGCGATTAGGGGAGGGAACACCCATGCTGGGCAAAATGCTTAGCAGTGTTTCGATTGCCGCTGTTTTGAGTTCAAATTCCGCCAAGGTTGATTTTGCCTTTCATCCTTCCGGCCTCGATAAATTAAGTACCAGTTATGCACTGAGATTGAGGTGATCGACCTAACCCTAACCCTCCCCCAAAATTCCTGGCCCTGTGCCTTATAGTAAAAAGGATTATTATTGAGTGAGAGAGCAGTGCATGCCATCAAAGTGACACTGGGGTACAAATATACGAAGCCCAGTATACCCATCATGACCACCCGTCTGATAAGGGTACACCAGGCACATGCATCACAACCATATGTGCACAACATAGTGGTCTCATATCAAGATAAACTGCGCATAACCTTGCAGGTGGGCCCAGTTAGAATTTTCTTCAGGTCGAGTAGCCCATCCCGCTCAAAAGGTCCCCGAATAAGGATTGATTAAGGATGTTGAGCAAAACATCTATGTTTCCAAAGGTGAATTATCCAAACCCCTAAGAATTCCTTTCAACACATGGCTATGATGCTCCCCCACTACTTCTGTTCGTGATCAGGGATGCACATATCGTCAGCCGCTCAGGGACATGCCCAATTGTTATTATTGTTATTATCTTTATCTGAAACCCCAATTTTTTTTCATCAAGGTGAGCAATGGCTCAAGAAGTGGAACTGGAGGAGTTTCGATCTCAATGGAGGAACGAGCTGGGGTCTCAGAATGTCTCCACGGCACATCCAAAGAAGATCCCTAAAAAAGATATGCCACCAGGTAATGTCACTATTATTTATACATTTCTATGTTTGTAAAAAAAAAAAAAATGCGTTTGTGTGTGTGTGTGTGTGTCTTTGTTTTTATTTTTTAGATTTGATTTTTTTTTTGTTTCATCTTTTCTATGTATCTCCACCTTCACGCCACCACCTCCAGACCCTTTAGATCCCGACGAACAACAGGTGTCATGGAGCAAATTAGGAGGCAGCCAAAAAATCGAGGGTCACGCAGCGTCGCTCCTATTGCAGGTGACAGAAAACGTGAACGATGTTGTGTACCAGCCGTTTGTTATAGTGGGGCAACTTCTCAAGGAAGGCTCTTGTCCAAACTCAAACACGAAAGCAGATAAAACAGATTTAGACAGACGGACATCGGACAACACATCGAGATCTTCGAAACGGTCATACTTTGATTCCGTGTTGGAGAGCAACGAGGAAACTCAAGGAAGAGAGAAGAAGAAGAAGAAGAGGAAGACAGCAAGCTGTGATGACGGGAAAAGGAGAGAAAGCTTCATTGATTATCTCGTTGCAGATTTGGTGAGTCTAATGCTTTGCTGTTTTATTATTTCTGACATAAGGTGTGTGTATGTATTCATATATATATATATATATATATATATATATATATATATATATAGGTGCAAGAGTGGCTGTGTGGTAAGTAGCTTGTTACCAACCACATGGTTCGAGTGCCAATCAGGCGGTACTGTCATCTGCCACATCAGCAATTTTGATTTTGATTTCACTTGCCTCGACACGTCTTTGCTAGCAAAGTTTATTGTCCAATGAATGAGAGGTACTCATAAGTGGGCTGGTTACACCCACTAGCATATATGTATGTTTGTATGCATATATTTGTGCATCTGTTTGTCCCTCCACCATTGCTTGACAACTGATGTTGGTGTGTTTACATCCCTGTAACCTCACAGTTTGGCAAAAGAGATTGATAGAATATGCACTAGGCTTATGAAGAATAAGTCCTGGGGTCGATTTGTTCGCCTGGAGGTGGTGCTCCAGCATGGCCATAGTTAAATGACTGAAACAAGTAAAAAAGTAAAAGAATATGTCATTGTATTAATTAAGTAACCAATCTAAAAAATTTCTACTTTGAAAATTTAATTACCAGAATGAAATCAACGAAATCCCTTTCTTTGAAATATCCTTGGCTCGAGAATTGGCCCTTAAGATCTTCCAGTATCTAGATTTGAAAGATTTGTGTCGGTGTGCGCAGGTAAGTAGTGTCACTTTTTGTCCTCCTTTTTTTTATGTGTATATTTGTGTGTGTGTGTGTGTGTGTGTGTGCATCTTGGCCGAGATGAGCAATTATCACACGACAATGGGTCACCTTATATTTACATCAACTGACTAATGCTGCATGATATTTGTAAATAAGTGTGACTAATGCTGTAATAATTTGTCTTTTTTTAATCAAAATTCAAAAAAACACACTTTCTTGTTCAGGTGAGCAAAAGTTGGCAAAGTCTATCTGAGGATAACTGGCTGTGGTACAATGTCCACTGTCAAAGAGGAAAGAGCAAGGCACCATTGATGACCGAAGAGGACTGCTGGAAATCAGTGGTAAAAGAAGAACACCAACGACACAAGGCACTCTTGAATAACTGGAAGGTAGAGTAATAATAATAATATTCTTTTCGACTCTAGGAACAAGGCCCGACATTTTGAGGAGGGTGGGGGGGGGCAGTCGATAGATCGATCCCCAGTACGCAACTGGTACTTGATTTATCGACCCCCGAAAGGATGTAAGGCAAAGTCGACCTTGGTGGAATTTGAACTCAGAACGTAACGACAGATGGAATTCCTGCTAAGCATTTCGTCCGGCATGGTAACGATTCTGCCAGCTCACCGCCTTTCCTGGGCCCAGGAAAACTTTACGCTAAACATTAAAAAAAATGTATTGCGGAGATGTACTTGCATAGCAAGGGACCTGGTCTGAGATGATCGTGTGCTGGAACGAAAACAATTGCAGCATGGAAGGTGTTTATAAGCCATTTAAAATAACACACAAAATCCGTCAGATTCACTTAAAGATTTAAATTTTATTTGTTAAAATATTTTCGTCGCTTTGAGACCGCGACCTGTTCACTGACAAAATTCCGTGCTAGCAGATTAATTGTCAACTTTCCCTATTTCAGGTGCGACTCGGTAGAGTGAGGTCGTTGCTCTATGTCCAAGCAGGTGTCCTCTCCGCAGCATCTTTCCATAAAGACACAGTTGTTGCTGGGTAAGGAATGTGAAAGAGTGCTTTTTTTAATCTCTTTTTTTTTTTATTTGTTGTTCTTTCTGTTTAACCCTGGCCCAATCCTTGAACCAGCAGACCTATGAAGAAAAGCATTTATAAACACAGCGCAGGAGTGGCTGTGTGGTAAGTAGCTTGCTAACCAACCACATGGTTCCGGGTTCAGTCCCACTGTGTGGCACCTTGGGCAAGTGTCTTCCACTATAGCCTTGGGCCGACCAAAGCCCTGTGAGTGGATTTGGTAGACAGAAACTGAAAGAAGCCCGTCGTATATATGTATACATATATATATGTGTGTGTATATGTTTGTGTGTCTGTGTTTCTCCCCTAACATCGTTTGATAACTGATGCTGGTGTGTTCACGTCCCGTAACTTAGCGGTTCGGCAGATGAGACCGATAGAATACGTACTAGGCTTACAAAGAATAAGTCCTGGTATCTTACGATACCAGTGGTTGGCGTTAGAAAGGGCATCCAGCTGTAGAAACTCTGGTAGATCAGATTGCAGCCTGGTGCAGCCATCTGGTTTCACCAGTCCTCAGTCAAATCGTCCAACCCATACTAGCATGGAAAGCGGACATTAATATATATATATATATATATATATATATATACAATAGAAATCTTTCAGTTTCTGTCTACCAAATCCACTCACAAGGCTTTGGTTGGCCCTAGGCTATAGTAGAAGACACTTGTCCAAGGTGCCATGCAGTGGGACTGAACCCAGAATCATGTGGTTGGAAAGCAAGCTTCTTACCACACAACCATACCTACACACACACACACACACATACACTCTCTCTCTCTCTCACACATCACTAATGTGACCCTTGTAATGTTCCATCCATCTATTCCAGATACACCAATGGTCAAGTGAAGCTGCACAATTTAGACAATGGTGATGTCTGTGTGTTTCAACCGTCGGACATGTCACTCCAGCTGGACAACACTTGCGAGGAGGGGACAGTGGCTAATGATATCACTCTGGTGGACACTACGGACACACTGACTGTGGCGGTCTTTAAACACGGTGAGTTGCTTGGAATGGTGATGGTGGTAGTAGTACTAGTGGTGGTGGATGTCGTGGTAGTGGTGGTAGTGGTGTTATTGGCAGAATATGTGTGTGTGTATCTTTAATCTTTTACTTGTTTCAATCAGTTAGACTGAAACAAATAAAAGAATATATATATACATACATACACACACACACACACACACACACACAAATATATGTATGTGTATATATGTGAATTTATATATTTTATATGTGTATGTGTGCAG